>NC_081564.1:69973818-70116605 GCF_022355385.1 Mustela nigripes
CCCCCTCCCCCCAGCAACCCTCAGTTTGTTTTGTGAGATTAAGAGTCACTTATGGTCTGTCTCCCTCCCAATCCCATCTTCTTTCATTTATTCTTCTCGTACCCACTTAAGCCCCCATGTTGCATCACCACTTCCTCATATCAGGGAGATCATATGATAGTTGTCTTTCTCCGCTTGACTTATTTCGCTAAGCATGATATGCTCTAGTTCCATCCATGTTGTCGCAAATGGCAAGATTTCATTTCTTTTGATGGCTGCATAGTATTCCATTGTGTATATATACCACATCTTCTTGATCCATTCATCTGTTGATGGACATCTAGGTTCTTTCCATAGTTTGGCTATTGTGGACATTGCTGCTATAAACTTTCGAGTACACGTGCCCCTTTGGATCACTACGTTTGTATCTTTAGGGTAAATACCCAATAGTGCAATTCCTGGGTCATAGGGCAGTTCTATTTTCAACATTTTGAGGAACCTCCATGCTGTTTTCCAGAGAGGTTGCACCAGCTTGCATTCCCACCAACAGTGTAGGAGGGTTCCCCTTTCTCCGCATCCTCGCCAGCATCTGTCATTTCCTGACTTGTTGATTTTAGCCATTCTGACTGGTGTGAGGTGATATCGCATTGTGGTTTTGATTTGTATTTCCCTGATGCCGAGTGATATGGAGCACTTTTTCATGTGTCTGTTGGCCATCTGGATGTCTTCTTTGCAGAAATGTCTGCTCAAGTCCTCTGCCCATTTCTTGATTGGATTATTTGTTCTTTGGGTGTTGAGTTTGCTAAGTTCTTTATAGACTATGGACACTAGTCCTTTATCTGATATGTCGTTTGCAAATATCTTTTCCCATTCTGTCAGTTGTCTTTTGATTTTGTTCACTGTTTCCTTTGCTGTGCAAAAGCTTTTGATCTTGATGAAATCCCAATAGTTCATTTTTTCCCTTGCTTCCCTTGCCTTTGGCGTTGTTCCTAGGAAGATGTTGCTGCGGCTGAGGTCAAAGAGGTTGCTGCCTGTGTTCTCCTCAAGGATTTTGATGGATTCCTTTCGCACATTGAGGTCCTTCATCCATTTTGAGTCTATTTTCGTGTGTGGTGTAAGGAAATGGTCCAATTTCATTTTTCTGCATGTGGCTGTCCAATTTTCCCAGCACCATTTATTGAAGAGGCTCTCTTTTTTCCATTGGACATTCTTTCCTGCTTTGTCGAAGATTAGTTGACCATAGAGTTGAGGGTCTATTTCTGGGCTCTCTATTCTGTTCCATTGATCTATGGGTCTGTTTTTGTGCCAGTACCATGCTGTCTTGATGATGACAGCTTTGTAATAGAGCTTGAAGTCCGGGATTGTGATGCCACCAACGTTGGCTTTCTTTTTCAATATCCCTTTGGCTATTCGAGGTCTTTTCTGGTTCCATATAAATTTTAGAATTATTTGTTCCATTTCTTTGAAAAAGATGGATGGTACTTTGATAGGAATTGCATTAAATGTGTAGATTGCTTTAGGTAGCATAGACATTTTCACAATATTTATTCTTCCAATCCAGGAGCAAGGAACATTTTTCCATTTCTTTGTGTCTTCCTCAATTTCTTTCATGAGTACTTTATAGTTTTCTGAGTATAGATTCTGTGTCTCTTTGGTTAGGTTTATTCCTAGGTATCTTATGGTTTTGGGTGCAATTGTAAATGGGATTGACTCCTTAATTTCCCTTTCTTCTGTCTTGCTGTTGGTGTAGAGAAATGCAACTGATTTCTGTGCATTGATTTTATATCCTGACACTTTACTGAATTCCTGTATAAGTTCTAGCAGTTTTGGAGTGGAGTCTTTTGGGTTTTCCACATATAGTATCATATCATCTGCGAACAGTGATAATTTAACTTCTTCTTTGCCGATTTGGATGCCTTTAATTTCCTTTTGTTGTCTGATTGCTGAAGCTAGGACCTCTAGTACTATGTTGAATAGCAGTGGTGATAATGGTCATCCCTGCCGTGTTCCTGACCTTAGCGGAAAAGCTTTCAGTTTTTCTCCATTGAGAATGATATTGCGGTGGGTTTTTCTTAGATGGGTTTGATGATATTGAGGTATGTGCCCTCTATCCCTACACTTTGAAGAGTTTTGATCAGGAAGGGATGCTGTACTTTGTCAAATGCTTTTTCAGCATCTATTGAGAGTATCATATGGTTCTTGTTCTTTCTTTTATTGATGTGTTGTATCACATTGACTGATTTGCGGATGTTGAACCAACCTTGCAGCCCTGGAATAAATCCTACTTGGTCGTGGTGAATAATCTTTTTAATGTACTGTTGAATCCTATTGGCTAGTATTTTGTTGAGTATTTTCACATCTGTGTTCATCAAGGATATTGGTCTATAGCTCTCTTTTTTGATGGGATCCTTGTCTGGTTTTGGGATCAAGGTGATGCTGGCCTCATAAAATGAGTTTGGAAGTTTTCCTTCCATTTCTATTTTTTGGAACAGTTTTAGGAGAATAGGAATTAGTTCTTCTTTAAATGTTTGGTAGAATTCCCCCGGGAAGCCGTCTGGCCCTGGGCTTTTGTTTGTTTGGAGATTTTTAATGACTGTTTCAATCTCCTTACTGGTTATGGGTCTGTTCAGGCTTTCTATTTCTTCCTGGTTCAGTTGTGGTAGTTTATATGTTTCTAGGAATGCATCCATTTCTTCCAGATTGTCAAATTTATTGCCGTAGAGTTGCTCATAGTATGTTCTTATAATAGTTTGTATTTCTTTGGTGTTAGTTGTGATCTCTCCTCTTTCATTCATGATTTTATTTATTTGGGTCCTTTCTCTTTTCTTTTTGATAAGTCTGGCCAGGGGTTTATCAATTTTATTAATTCTTTCAAAGAACCAGCTCTTACTTTCGTTGATTTGTTCTATTGTTTTTTTGGTTTCTATTTCATTGATTTCTGCTCTGATCTTTATGATTTCTCTTCTCCTGCTGGGCTTAGGGTTTCTTTCTTGTTCTTTCTCCAGCTCCTTTAGGTGTAGGGTTAGATTGTGTACCTGAGACCGTTCTTGTTTTTTGAGAAAGGCTTGTAGCGCTATATATTTTCCTCTCAGGACTGCCTTTGTTGTGTCCCACAGATTTTGAACCGTTGTATTTTCATTATCATTTGTTTCCATGATTTTTTTCAATTCTTCTTTAATTTCCCGGTTGACCCATTCATTCTTTAGAAGGATGCTGTTTAGTCTCCATGTATTTTGGTTCTTTTCAAACTTCCTTTTGTGGTTGAGTTCTAGCTTTAGAGCATTGTGGTCTGAAAATATGCAGGGAATGATCCCAATCTTTTGATACCGGTTGAGTCCTGATTTAGGACCCAGGATGTGATCTATTCTGGAGAATGTTCCATGTGCACTAGAGAAGAATGTGTATTCTGTTGCTTTGGGATGAAATGTTCTGAATATATCTGTGATGTCCATCTGGTCCAGTGTGTCGTTTAAGGCCTTTATTTCCTTGCTGATCTTTTGCTTGGATGATCTGTCCATTTCAGTGAGGGGAGTGTTAAAGTCCCCTACTATTATTGTATTATTGTTGATGTGTTTCTTTGATTTTGTTATTAATTGGTTTATATAGTTGGCTGCTCCCACGTTGGGGGCATAGATATTTAAAATTGTTAAATCTTCTTGTTGGACACACCCTTTGAGTATGATATAGTGCCCTTCCTCATCTCTTATTATAGTCTTTGGCTTAAAATCTAATTGATCTGATATAAGGATTGCCACTCCTGCTTTCTTCTGATGTCCATTAGCATGGTAAATTCTTTTCCACCCCCTCACTTTAAATCTGGAGGTGTCTTCGGGCTTAAAATGAGTTTCTTGGAGGCAACATATAGATGGGTTTTGTTTTTTTATCCATTCTGATACCCTGTGTCTTTTGACAGGGGCATTTAGCCCATTCACATTCAGGGTAACTATTGAGAGATATGAATTTAGGGCCATTGTATTGCCTGTAAGGTGACTGTTACTGTATATGGTCTCTGTTCCTTTCTGATCTACCACTTGTAGGCTCTCTCTTTGCTTAGAGGACCCCTTTCAAGATTTCCTGTAGAGCTTGTTTGGTGTTTGCAAATTCTTTCAGTTTTTGTTTGTCCTGAAAGCTTTTAATCTCTCCTTCTATTTTCAAAGATAGCCTAGCTGGATATAGTATTCTGGGCTCTATGTTTTTCTCATTTAGTGCTCTGAAAATATCATGCCAGCTCTTTCTGGCCTGCCAGGTCTCTGTGGACAAGTCAGCTGCCAATCTAATATTTTTACCATTGTATGTTACAGACTTCTTTTCCCGGGCTGCTTTCAGGATTTTCTCTTTGTCACTGAGACTTGTAAATTTTACTATTAGGTGACGGGGTGTGGGCCTATTCTTATTGATTTTGAGGGGCATTCTCTGAACCTCCTGAATTTTGATGCTCGTTCCCTTTGCCATATTGGGGAAATTCTCCCCAATAATTCTCTCCAGTATACCTTCTGCTCCCCTCTCTCTTTCTTCTTCTTCTGGAATCCCAATTATTCTAATTTTGTTTCTTCTTATGGTGTCACTTATCTCTCGAATTCTCCCCTCGTGGTCCAGTAGCTGTTTGTCCCTCTTTTGCTCAGCTTCTTTATTCTCGGTCATTTGGTCTTCTATATCACTAATTCTTTCTTCTGCCTCATTTATCCTAGCAGTGAGAGCCTCCATTTTTGATTGCACCTCATTAATAGCTTTTTTGATTTCAACTTGGTTAGATTTTAGTTCTTTTATTTCTCCAGAAAGGGCTTTTATATCTCTCGAGAGGGTTTCTCTAATATCTTCCATGCCTTTTTCGAGCCCGGCTAGAACCTTGAGAATTGTCATTCTGAACTCTAGATCTGACATATTACCAATGTCTGTATTGATTAGGTCCCTAGCCTTCGGTACTGCCTCTTGTTCTTTTTTTAGTGTTCAATTTTTACGTCTTGTCATTTTGTCCAGATAAGAGTATATGAAGGGGCAAGTAAAATACTAAAAGGGTGGCAACAACCTCAGGAAAATATGCTTTAACCAAATTAGAAGAGATCCAAAATCGTGAGGGGGTAGAAAGGGGATAAAAAGAGGTTCAAAAAGGAAGAAAGAAAAAAAAAAAGAAAAAAGAAAAAAAAAGAAAAGAATTTAAAAAAGAAGAAAACACCTAAGAAAAATATAAAAAAGAAAAAATATATATATTAGATAAACTAGTAAAAAATCGTTAAAAAAGAAAAAGGTAACAGTTAAAAAAAAATTTTACCTGAAGGCGAGAAAAAAAAACAAAAAATGAAAAAGAAAAAAATTAAATTAACTGCAAGACTAAAAAATATCACAGGGAAAAAGCCATGAGTTCCGTGCTTTGCTTTCTCCTCCTCTAGAATTCTGCTGCTCTCCTTGGTATTGAAACCGCACTCCTTGGTAAGTGAACTTGGTCTCGGCTGGATTTCTTGTTGATCTTCTGGGGGAGGGGCCTGTTGTAGTGATTCTCAAGTGTCTTTGCCCCAGGCGGAATTGCACCGCCCTTACCCAGGGCCGGGGTGAGTAATCCGCTCGGGTTTGCTTTCAGGAGCTTTTGTTCCCTGCGCGTTTTCCGTAGAGTTCTGGAGGACGGGAATACAAATGGCAGCCTCCTGGTCTCTGGCCCGGAGGAGCCGAGAGCCCAGGGCCCCACTCCTCAGTGTGCCCTCAGAGAACAGCGCCAGTTACTCTCGTCTGCCTGACCTCCGGCCGCGCTCCGAGCTCACTGAGCCTGCGACCGGTTCAAGGTAACCCCGAGCTGTGAGCTTACTGTCGGCTCTGTCTCTGTAGCCGGCTTTCCCGTTCCTATACCCGCAAGCTCTGCGACACTCAGACACCCCCGATCCTTCTGTGACCCTGCGGGACCTGAGGCCACGCTGACCCCGTGTGGGCTTTGCACCGTGTGGGCTTTGCACCGGGTAGCCTCTGGAGCGATGTCCCTCAGCGGAACAGACTTTTAAAAGTCCTGATTTTGTGCGCCGTTGCTCGGCCGCTTGCCGGGAGCCGGCCCCTCCCCCCAGGGTCTATCTTCCCGTCGCTTTGGATTCACTTCTCCGCCGGTCCTACCTTTCAGAAAGTGGTTGTTTTTCTGTTTCCAGAATTGCTGTTCTTCTTCTCTTCGATCTGCCGATGGATTTTCAGGTGTTTGCAATCTTTAGATAAGCTATCTAGCTGATCTCTGGCTAGCTGAAGTAGTCTCAGCCTGCTACTTCTCCGCCATCTTGACTCCTCCTCCAGAAGTTCTTTTCTAAACAAATTAACTCAAAGTGGATCCTAGACCTCAATATAAAACATAAAATTATAAAAACTTCTAGAAGATAACAGAGGAGAAAATCCAGGTGGTCTTAGGTTTGACAATGAAATTTTAGACCTTTAAAATAATCCATGAAAGGAAAAATTGGTAAGTTGTGATATTAATAATTTTTGCTCTGTAAAAGACAATGTTAAGAGAAAGTAAAATCAAGCCACAGACAAATATTTGCAAAACACACATCTTATAAAGGATGTATATGCAAAATATACGAGTGCCAGAAATCCAATGATAAGAAAACATATCCGTTAAAAAAATAGGCAAATATCTTAACAGACATCTTATTGAAAATGATCTAAAAGAGGGAAACCAAGCATACGAAATATGCTCAAGATTATATGTCATTGGGGAATTGCAAGTTAGAACAATTACAATGCTAGACACCTATCAAAATGGCTAAAATCCAGGGACTCCTGGGTGGCTCAGTGGGTTAAAGCCTCTGCCTCCAGCTCGGGTCATGACTGCAGGGTCCTGAGATTGAGCCCCATGTGGGGCTCTCTGCTCAGCGGGGAGCCTCCTTCCTCCTCTCTCTCTCTGCCTGCCTCTCTGCCTACTTGTGATCTCTGTCTGTCAAATAAATAAATAAAATATTTTTAAAAATAAATAAAATAAAATGGTTAAAATCAAAAAAGTGGTCATACCAAATGCTTAGGAGAATGAGAGAAACAGGACATTCATTGCTCTTGGGAATGCAAAAATGCAAAAACTGTCTTTGGAAGACAGTTTGGGAGTTTCTTACAAAGGTAAACATAGTTTTGCTCTCAAAGATACTTACCCAATTGAGTTGAAAAATTATGACCAGAAAAAATCTGCACAAGGACACTTATAGCACATTTGTTCAGAATCACCAAGCAATAAAGGTATCATGCCATAGGTGAATGGATAGATGGAACTGTGGTATATCCATATAAGGGAATACTATCCAGCAAGAAGAGCAAATGAACAACTGAATCCCCCCAAGACATAGAGGGAACCTAAAGGCATATTACTAAGTGAGATAAATCAATATCGGAAGATGATATATTGTTTAATTCTAACTATAGGATATGCTATAGGACTATCCTGTATTTCGAACTATAGGAAAAGGTGCACTTACAGAAATAGTAGAGAAACCAGTAATTTCCTGGGCTTTGAGTTAGGCGTGGTGCTGGAGTGATGAATAGGTAAAGCTTAGGAGATTTTAAGGGTGGTGAAACTATATGATAATGTAATGCTGAACACATGACATTGTGCATTTTTCAAAACCCATGGAGCTATATAACACAAAGAGTGAACCTAATGTACACTATTGACTTTAGTTTGTAATAATGTACCAATATCACTTAATTAATTGTAACAAATGCACCAGTTTCATGTAATCATTCCCTATGTCAATCATAAGGAAAACAATTTCAGGGGATGGGGAACTGGTATATGGAAACCTCCTACTTGTCAATTTTTTAGTAAATTAAAATTTAAAAATAACACGCAAAAATACTTGTCCTGATTTTGTTTTCTAATAAAAGAAAGTCTGATAGTTAATTGAATTATTGGCTCTTTTATGGATAAATAAGCAGTATTGGACATAGGCCCCAGGTAAATTTCCTTTTAGCCGTAAGATCAAATTAAGTAGATCTTACTTGATATTTGGATAGTATTATTATAGTGTGTGGTGTGTGAGTGTGTGTGTGTGTGTGTGTGTGTGTGTAGAATAGTATAGTATTATGCAATATATGCAGTTGAAACATTCTGCTAAGAACAGGTGGTAGAAGTAAAGCATACAAATAGATAACACTCCATTATGAATTTAGCTCTTTGTAAATATAGATTTTGGGAACTGTTCATTTCATGAAATTTATTGATAAGCAGCATTATCCTTCAAACTATTCTTATTTGATTTGAAAAGTCACTCTCAAAAAAGTCAGCAATTTTTTTTTTTAATTTATTTATTTGACAGAGATCGTGAGAGAGGGAATACAAACAGAGGGAGTGGCAGACGGAGAAGCAGGCTTCCTGCTGAGCAGGGAGCCTGATGGGGGCTCGATCCCAGGACCCTGGGATCATGACCTGAGCTGAAGGCAAAAGCTTAACGACTGAGCCACCCAGTTGTCCCTCACCACCAGCAATTTTTTTTTAAAGTTTGAGACATTTTTTTCCTACAATATTGGCTTAATAAGGATTAACACATTTCAAAACTTCTTTCAATATTTTCATTGTGAAGAGTATTTATTTTTGTTGCTTAACAACCAGAAAGAGATGTGAGAAGACTGAGAAAGTGTGAATTTGTCTTTCTCCACACTTTGGATGACAATTACCATTCCAACCATTACCTAGAGAATTGGTATTTTTTTTATTAACCTAGAATCAAGCTGCGCGGAGTTGGGTCAGGCCAACAAGGATTAACAGCAGGGTTAAAAGGTGTCCCAGATCTACCGTACTTCCACTCTGCTCCACTATGGCTCCCACTATGACAGTTGGATCTACATTTCCTTGGCAAATCTCTGTCCCTCCCAAAATCAGTTTTCAAGATTTCATGGCCTCATTTCTTTTCTTCAAGATTGTGCTTTGCATTTAAAAAATGACAGATTAGGGCGCCTGGGTGGCTCAGTGGGTTAAGCCGCTGCCTTCGGTTCAGGTCATGATCTCAGGGTCCTGGGATCGAGTCCCACATCGGGCTCTCTGCTCGGCAGGGAGCCTGCTTCCTTCTCTCTCTCTCTGCCTGCCTCTCTGCCTACTTGTGATCTCTCTCTGTCAAATAAATAAATAAAATCTTTAAAAAAATGACAGATTACATGTTAATTCCATTTAATGCATTAAGCTGAAAAGAGCCTAAATCAAACCTCCAGAGAGGGATGCAGATTTTAATAGAGATGTGGAAATACAGCATCTTATCTTAAGTGAACTTTGAGTGATTGAAGTTTAGTCAGCAAACAGGTCAGAGATATCACCATGGCTCGGAGGATTTCCTCCAAAATCACCTGACCATGGATTACTGTTGGTGTGTCCCAGGCTTTGGGAGTGAAATATATGGGAGGTGGAAGAGAAGCTCTTAACTCTCACAGAGTTTTATCTTGACTGTAATTTTTTTTCTTATTCCATCTGATATAATTTTAGCAACTATGAAACAAATGAGCTCTAAGGCAAATGGAATGAGTAGTCTTTAGGTTGAAAAGACACTATTTCAGTGCCTGCTAGTAAAAATAAATTATGTTGCGGTGCCTGCATAACTCAGTTGTTTAAGCATCCAACTCTTGATTTTGCTCAGTTCATGATCTCAGGTCCTGAGATGGAGCCCCATGGTTGGGCTCTGCATTGAGCGTGGAGCTTGCTTGGGGTTTTCTCTCTTCCTCTTCCCCGCCCACCCCCAGCCCCGTACCCCAGCTCACTCGCTCTCTCTTTGTGAAATTAATAAATAAATAAATTTAAAAATATTAATAAATTAGAATGAATAATGTTGGTTATATAGAACTAGAAAATGCATTGGGTGAAGGAAGAGGATACAGGAGCTTTTCATCTACTCACAGTCTCAGCTTAGGGACAAACTCTCTGCAGTGCTGTGAAAAATTAAAAATAAACAGGAGGCTTAGAAACAGCCTAACTTAACTGTATACAAAACAAAATTTAATGTAAGGTCTATTTTGAAGACAGCAGGTATTTTTTTTTCCCAGAACCTTCTACACTCTACCTTCTTAATATTTGTATGTTATTTATCACATTTCTAACAGTCACAGATTTAATAGAGCAGAAGGAAGTGGAATAGATATTGGTGGCAGACAAGTTGAACATACCAGAAAGTTCCAGGAGATAATGTTTAGAAAAATTACTGATCGCATTTTCTTGTTCTCTAATGGGAAGTCCACAAGTCCGGGAGCCCACATGAGTGACATGTCACAAGATTCTGCCTGTTGCCTTAGACCATGGTGTCATCAACAGCTAAGAATATTCTATCATGATCGTAGAAACTAGGGATGGAAAAACCTTTTAAGAGTCTAGTTGATAAATTTCACTGGTGGGCACCTGGGTGGCTCAGTGGATTGAGCCGCTGCCTTCGGCTCGGGTCGTGATCTCAGTGTCCTGGGATCGAGCCCCGCATCGGGCTCTCTGCTCGGCGGGGAGCCTGCTTCCCCCTCTCTCTCTGCCTGACTGTTTACTTGTGATCTCTCTCTCTGTCAAAAAAATTAAAAAAAAAATTTTTTTTTCACTGGTAACCTTCCAGTTTTTCTTTCCTTCTTCTCTATCAGCACGTCTTATTAGGAGGAAAAAAAAAAAGTTCAAGCTACATCATTTCTCTTTACAGTGTTTTTCATAAAAGTTGTGATTTTGTGTTTTCTTTCCACAGACCCAGGACTGCATAGACAGCTATATTTTCTACAAAGACCATCCAATGTGATAGCCATTGAAGGAAAAGATGCCATCCTGGAGTGTTGTGTTTCTGGCTATCCTCCCCCGAGTTTTACCTGGTTACGAGGAGAGGAAGTCATCCAACTCAGGTATCACAAATTGATGACTTTCGTGAAGTATATGTCACTGTTTCCCCTTCTCTAATTTGATATAGGTACCTAGAAATACTAGAGTTTTTGATGATACTTGATTTTCCCCCTCACATTCCTTGACATTATATAATATATGAAAACCATTTACCCAATAGGATAAAGAGATGGGGAACAGAGTCAAAATCTATGGGATCAATTTAGAAAAGAAATTTAGAAAGCCAATGTTGCTGTTGAAAACTCCCTGTCCAAAACTATTCAGCAAAGAAACCTTGGAGGGTATCATCTTAAGGAAGTGGAATAGAGAATAAAATACTTATTAAGAAATTAAAGCTTTCTCGGGTGCCTAGGTGGCTTAGTTGGTTAAGTGACTGCCTTCGGCTCAAGTCATGATCCTAGAGTCCCAGGATTGAATCCCACATCCGGTTCCCTGCTCGTCAGAGAGTCTGCTTCTGCCTCTGATTCTCCACTTCTCCTGCTCTCTCTCTCAAATAAAATAAAAACAAAACAAACAGACAAACAAAAACCTTAAAAAAAGGAAAGTGATTTTTTAAAAAAGTAAAAAATTTAAAAGGGGTGCCTGGGTGGCTCAGTGGGTTAAAACTTCTGCCTTCAGCTCAGGTTATGATTCCTGGGTCCTGGATTGAGCCCTGCATCAGGCTTTCTTCTCAGCAGGGAGCCTGCTTCCACCTCTCTGTCTGCCTTCCTCTCTGCCTACTTGTGATCTCTGTCAAATAAATGAATAAAATCTTAAAAAAAAAAAAAAAAGAAAGAAAAGAAATTAAAGCTTTTTTTTTTTTTTTTTTTTTAGATTTTATTTATTTATTTGACAGAGAGAAAGCACAAGTAGACAGAGCAGCAGGCAGAGGGAGAGGGAGAAGCAGGGGCCCCGCTGAGCAGAGAGCCAAATGCAGGGTTTGATCCCAGGGCCTGGGATCATGACCTGAGCTGAAGGCAGATGCTTAACAGACTGAACCAGCTGACACCCCAAGAAATTAAAGTTTTCTGAATTGAAATACATAGCATGTCATTATAGGGTCTGTGCAACTTTTTCAGCTCCATTTTTGTCTTTCACACTGCAGATGTAACAGATTATTTAAGATAAGGCAAAAGGAGAACATGGCTGGCTTTGAATTATTAGAAGTTCATCTTAAGGCATAGTTTAGAAAGTAAACTCCTAATATAATGGAACACAGTCTGAAACATTTTGATTGAATGGATTTCACTTAAGAAATTAAATTCATTGATTTGGAGGTCTGGTGTGCTCCTTTTTAACACATTTGTTTTCTGTGATGAGATAGGTTCATAGACAATAACTTAAAATCTTTAAATTTAATTTCCCCTCTATATTTGTGTAATAGCACTATATGGTATGGTGTCACTGTTCTTCTGAAACCATGTGAGAAACCTGGTTGCGGCTTTAGCATGTCAAAACACGTCCTCTGAATGTAGCCAGATATTCTTGGTACAGTATGAAATGTGGCCTTATACAAATGTTACTAAATCAGATGTCAGGACACAAGACATTGACTTCCACTGTGGGGAATCACTTCCCCAGAGCTTGTTGTCCTCAGATCCAAAATGAGAGAATTACACCAGAATATCTGTAAATTTCTTTTCAGTACTAAACTTGGTTCCAAGTTTAATCTATTTAATTTCTTTGATCATTGCACAAAGACTTCCAGTGGGAGGGCTTTATTTTGAATGGATTTTTGATCAATAAATGTGGTGTTACCAAGACCCCCAAAATAGTTTTTCTAATTTTATAATCGGATTTTGTAAAGTTTATTCAAATCTCTGAGTACCTTGCCTGATATACACATATAGATTAGTACATTAATCTAATCTCTAATTTTATATGCCTGTGTCTTACAGGTCCAAAAAGTATTCCCTATTGGGTGGAAGCAACCTGCTTATCTCCAATGTGACAGATGATGATAGTGGAACTTACACCTGTGTTGTTACATATAAAAATGAGAATATTAGTGCCTCTGCAGAGCTCACAGTCTTGGGTAAGTCAGTGGCTCAAGATTAGTTTACACCGTCCTTTTCAAAGCACATCACCGTGACACTGTAAATGCTTATCCCTGAATTGCCTCCTGTGTTTGTTAGTATGAAATTACAAAGTTGAAATATTCCTTACATGTCTTTACTCTACTTTGATTAATTACATAGGGGTTAAAAGCAGTGTTTGTATATTGTTCATTGACTAAAATCTTAGATGCATCGCTCTTTAGTCTAATTATTCCATTGATACAACTGAAACCTATGAAAAATTATTATTTAACAAATGTGTTAAACAGCAAATGAGTTTAATAACAAATGAGAGACTCCCAAGTATTTTATCTGGGGAAAATAAATGAAGGAATGAATGAGAGAAATTGTAGAAACGATGTTCAGTTGAGTGGGAAAGTCTGATATCATTTGAGATGATGGGGTTCCTAACATTAAATTCAAATGTTTTGGTAAGATTGTTTTGTTGATATGGAAATACTGTAGATGTTATGTTGAAGGTTAAGCGATAAAATCAAACATATCTAAGGAAAACACATATAAAGAATCTAATTTTTAAAATTTAAGGGGTGGGGATGGTATGTATGATTCAGAAAGGAAGGGTCACTATGTATCATTGTAAATTAATAATGGTTATACATTGTAGGTACTCAAACACGTATCTTATCATTACCCCAGATTTTTTTTTTTTTTTAGTCAGTTTAATTTGAATCATGTAATTTGGAGAAAGTGCTTTACCATTTGAATTCCAGTTGTTTTTTCCTTTAACAGCAACAAAAAAATTATTAGTCTTTGGATTTTTCCCTCTGGAATAAATCGTTTTACCTTGTAAAGAGTACAGGAAAAATCATAGGCTCTTTAAAAGTTATTCAGTAGAAATGGAAAGGTATGGTATGCTGATTATTTCTGCTAACCTGTACCATAATAATCTTATGTTCTCCTTTTTACTTTTTGGCTTTAAAGTTTATCCAGAAAATGCTTTCATCTTCAGATGAGGGTAATAATGCATGTGATGGGTGAGACAATGGAATTGTTTGTTCTTTGATCAAACCATAAATATTAAACTAAGAATAGGCAAAGGACTTTAATTTTTTGGTTTTAGAGGTAGCATTATTCTAACTAAAATAGCTTGTCTTTAAAATAGCAGCAATTTAATATTGTCATTTTATATGGAAGTTTTTGGTGAAACAAAGAACTTTTACATTTGTAACATCAAAGTATAGCAACACAGAATGACTATATAGAAACTATTTTGTAAAGTATACTACTGATCATAAGGCAAATAAAGTTATAGAATTAACTAGAATTTATTGCGAAAATGGGTAAACATCTAATTGCAAATAAATGAGGTCAAATTTCATACCGGATTATTATATAATATTTAGATGAATGATGCCTCATTGATACTAAGTCTATTGTATATAAATTATGATTTCTGAGTAACTTAGCCAGAAATATATGTAGGAATATCCATATAACTGCATATATTGACATGTATAGCATCTTCTTCTATATGTTCTGTGTGCATGTGTGTGTTCTCCAGTTCTTTATTGTTGAGTATTGTCTTATCTCTAAGTTCTGTTTAAAAAAGCACACACAAACAACAAAAATGCTGAGATGATTATTCCAAATCTTTCTCATTTATTTGCTTATATGGTAAGGAAAAGTATCACAACAATATTTATACTCACACCAGCAATGCAAGAATTGCCTCTCTTCAAAAGCTACATTTCTCTCAGGGCACCTGGGTTGCTCAGTGTGTTAAGCATCTGCCTTTGGCTCAGGTCATGATCCCAGGGTCCTGGGATCCAGCCCTGCACTGGGCTCCCTGCTCAGCGGGGAGTCTGCTTCTCCCTCTCTCTCTGCCTCTCTTCTTCACTCAAGCTCCCTCCCTTTTAAATGTGTGATTAAAAAAAAAAAATACATATCTCTCTACCAATATTTGCCTAACATTTTTTTATTTTTATTTTATTTTTTTCATCTTTTTTATTTTTTTTATTTTTTATTTATTTATTTTTTTAATATAATTTTTTATTTTTTATAAACATATATTTTTATCCCCAGGGGTACAGGTCTGTGAATTGCAAGGTTTACACACTTCACAGCACTCACACCAGCACATACCCTCCCCAATGTCCATAACCCTACCCCCATCTCCCAACTCCCCTCCTCCCAGCAACCCTCAGTTTGTTTTGTGAGATTAAGAGTCACTTAGGGTTTGTCTCCCTCCGGATCCCATCTTGTTTCCTTTATTCTTCTCCTACCCCCCTAACCCCCCCATGTTGCATCTCCACTTCCTCATATCAGGGAGATCATATGATAGTTGTCTTTCTCCTATTGACTTATTTCACTAAGCATGATACCCTCTAGTTCCATCCACGTCATCACAAAGGGCAAGATTTCATTTCTTTGATGGCTACATAGTATTCTATTGTGTGTGTGTGTGTGTGTGTGTGTGTGTGTGTGTATACACATACCACTACTTCTTTCTTTTTTTAAGATTTTATTTATTTGACAGAGAGAGATCACAAGTAGGCAGAGAGACAGGCAGAGGGGGAGGGGAAAGCAGGCTCCCCGTGGAGCAGAGAGAGCCCGACGTGGGGCTCGATCCCAGGACCCTGGGATCATGACCTGACCCGAAGGCAGAGGCTTTAATTCACTGAGCCACCCAGGCACCCCAATATATCATTATTTCTTTATCCATTCATCTGTGGATGGACATCTAGGTTCTTTCCATAGTTTGGCTATTATAGACATTGCTGCTATAAACATTCAAGTGCACGTGCCCCTTCGGATCACTACGTTTGTATCTTTAGGGTAGTGCAATTGCTGGGTCATAGGGTAGTTCTATTTTCAACATTTTGAGGAACCTTCATGCTGTTTTCCAGAGTGGTTGCACCAGCTTGCATTCCCACCAACAGTGTAGGAGGGTTCCCCTTTTTCCGCATCGTTGCCAGCATTTGTCACCTCCTGACTTGTTAATATTAGCCATTCTGATTGGTGTGAGGTGATATCTCATTGTGGTTTTGATTTGTATTTCCCTGACGCAGAGGGATGTGGAATACTTTTTCATATGTCTGTTGGCCATCTGGATGTCTTCTTTGCAGAAATGTCTGTTTATGTCCTCTGCCCATTTTTTGATTGGATTATTTGTTCTTTGGGTGTTGAGTATGCTACGTTCTTAATAGATTGTGGATACTAGCCCTTTATCTGAAATGTCATTTGCAAATATCTTCTCCCATTCTGTCAGTTGTCTTTTGGTTCTGTTGACTGTTTCCTTTGCTGTGCAAAAGCTTTTGATCTTGATGAAGTCCCAATAGTTTATTTTTGCTCTTTCTTCCCTTGCCTTTGGCAATGTTCCTAGGAAGATGTTGCTGCAGCTGAGGTCAAAGAGGCTTCTGCCTGTGTTCTCCTCAAGGATTTGGATGGATTCCTTTCTCACATTGAGGTCCTTCATGCATTTTGAGTCTATTTTCGTGTGTGGTGTATGGAAATGTTCCAATTTCATTTTTTTTGCATGTGGCTGTCCAGTTTTCCCAACACCATTTATTGAAGACGGTCTTTTTCTGGGCTCTCTATTCTGTTCCATTGATCTATGGGTCTGTTTTTGTGCCAGTACCATGCTGTCTTGATGATGACAGCTTTGTAATAGAGCTTGAAGTCTGAAATTGCGATGCCACCAACTTTGGCTTTCTTTTTCAATATTCCTTTGGCTATTCGAGGTCTTTTCTGGTTCCATATAAATTTTAGGATTATTTGTTCCATTTCTTTGAAAAAATGGGTGGGATTTTTAAAGGGATTGCATTAAATGTGTAGATTGCTTTAGGTAGCATAGACATTTTCACAATATTTGTTCTTCTAATCCAGGAGCATGGCATGTTTTTCCATTTCTTTGTGTCTTCCTCAATTTCTTTCATAAGTACTTTATAGTTTTCTGAGTATAGATTCTTAGCCTCTTTGGTTAGGTTTATTCCTAGGTATCTTATAGCTTTGGGTGCAATTGTAAATGGGATTGACTCCTTAATTTCTCTTTCTACTGTCTTGTTGTTGTTGTAGAGAAATGCAACTGATTTCTGTGCATTGATTTTTATATCCTGACACTTTACTAAATTCCTGTACAAGTTCTAGCAGTTTTGGAGCGGAGTCTTTTGGATTTTCCACATATATTATCATATTATATGTGAAGAGTGATAGTTTGACTTCTTCTTTGCCAATTTGGATGCCTTTAATTTCTTTTTGTTGTCTGATTGCTGAGGCTAGGACTTCTAGTACTATGTTGAATAGCAGTGGTGATAATGGACGTCCCTGCCATGTTCCTGACCTTGCCTCACTTTTCTTTTTTAAAATGGACTCTCTTTGTTCTAATTTGCACCCTTGTTAAATTTGGATTTATTTTTATAATTTTACTGGACATTTGCATTTTATATTTTGTAAGTTAGCTATCAATGATTTTGACCTTTATACATTTATTAAAATATTCACCTTTATTTTATTGATTTACAGGAACTCAATGTAGGAGGAATAATAACTATGCTGTATAGGCTCTGTGTGTATATATTTTGTTGTTTCTGGGTTTTTTTTTGTTTTTATTTTACATTTTGTATAGGTACCGAGTATTTTTTTATATAGCTGCTGGCTTTTTTGCTGTTACACTCACATTTTTATTATAAATGAATCACCCAATTTCCAACAATTTCATTATAGATTACATATTGAATGTGTAAATTAGAAGCATTATTAATTTTAAAAAATAGATAAAGTTGTGTTTATGTCTTGGTAATTCTCTTGGTAACTGGGTATACATTCTAAAGATCTTCCACATATCTAGTATGATCTATGACTATTATAAAAGACATGATTGAATTCAGGAAATGATCATAATACTGTTTTAACTGTTCTACCCAGGCTTTAAAATGAATGTTAGTGTAATAAAATTTTTGATATAGTCTTTGACTATTCTAATATAAAGTTAAGTTGATCCTGCAAGACTGAGTTTAAATAATGGAAAATGGAATTTATTACTTTTACTTAAAAAGTTGGGGATGGCGGCTGGAGGAGGGCGCCTTGGGTGGCTCAGTTGGTTAAGTATCTGCCTTCTGCTCAGGTCATGATTCCAGGGTCCTGGGAATGAGCCCCATATCAGGGTCCCCCACTCAAAGTAGAGCCTGCTTTTCCCTCTCCCTCGGCCTGCTGCTCACCCTACTTGTGCTCTCTCTCTCTCTGTCAAATAGATAAATAAAACCTTTTTTAAAAAGATGGGGATGGGGGCGCCTGGATGGCTCAGTGGGTTAAGCCTCTGCCTTCGGCTCAGGTCATGATCCCAGGGTCCTGGGATTGAGCCCCACATCAGGCTCTCTGCTCAGTGGGGAGCCTGCTTCCTCCTCTCTCTCTCTGCCTGCCTCTCTCCCTACTTGTGATCTCTGTCTGTCAAATAAATAAATAAAATCTTAAAAAAAAAAAAAAAAGATGGGGATGGGTGCCTGGGTATTTCAGTTGGTTAAACATCTGTCCTTGACTCAGGTCATGATCTCAGGGCCCTGGGATAGAGCCCAGTCTGGCTTCCTGCTCACTGGGGAGCCTGCTTTTTCCTCCCTGCTCAGTCCCTTCCCCCCCCACTTGTGAGTTCTCTCTCTCTCTAAATAAAATAAACAAATAAATAAATATTTAAATAAAAAATGAATAAAGTCTTTAAAATGAATAAAGTCTTTAAAATAAATAAAATCTTTGAAAAAAATGATGGGGAGAAAAGAGCTTGATTATCAGTGTTATTTAAATAGTTTTCATCAGTTTTAAGAATTTAACCTAATGTATATTCTTCATAAGATAAAATCCCACAAGAATTCCAAGCTTGTGCTTAAAAGTTTCAAGCATGCATTTTATCAGACTTTTCTTTTGCCTTTCAAATCATGGTCCTTTCTTGCACTTAGACTGGCTTTGAATGTGAACCTGCATGAACTAACAGACTTCTCAAGCATGATACCATTTTATATACAACAAGAGAAATTCTGTGGTTTTCCTCAGGAGTTTCAGAGTTAATAAACATTAAATATTATTTAAAGCATTTACACTATAAAGTGAATATTGACATTTCCATAATAATTAAACAGGGAAATTTTAATAGATAAGATTAAGGACAGCTTGTCTAAAGTACACGAACTATAAATAAATTAATAGATATGGGTTTTTTTTAAAGATTTTTTAAAACATTGATTTATTGAAGGGAGAGAGACAGAGATAGTGAGAGACGACAGGAGCAGGAAAGAGAGGGAGAAGCAGGCTATCCACTGAGCAGGAAGCATGATGTGGAACTTGATCCCAGGACTCCAGGATCATAACCTAAGCTGAAGGCAGACACTCCACCCGCTGATCTACCCAGGCATCTCGAAATGCATTCTTTAAAAAAAACTTTTGATACTTGACCAAGGAAGTGCCCAGCCTTGGACAAACTTTTTCTTAGCCCATGCACACACAGGAGATAGGTGGAAAGTTCACTCTTGAGAAGAAGCCATCAAGTCCAGCACTGGTGACAAAATGAAAACAGTTTGAACTTTCTAGATTCCAGAATTCTTTTAAAAGCAGTCTGCAGCCATATATGCAATCTACTATTAAAAGTTTTTACCTTAGTGTATAGGTTCTCTCTCATTTCTAGAGAAATCTTGGCTAGAATTGGTACAATCTGGCTTCATAGACACAAATAAGTCTGCTAGGTCTATTCTTGGCACATAATTGAAAACCCATAACCAAATCAAAGAATTCTCCATATCTTTTCCCCCTTCTCCCATGAGTAGTACATATCAGTTCATGTGGTTTCGAGTTTATATTTATCCCCAGAAAACAACTCTAAAGAGAAGTCCCTTGAGGCAGGTGTTTTGTCTGCCTGAGGCTTCTTCTTATGGGACAGGGATCCATGGGTCTCCCTCCTGCACCATGTTCAGAATGGCTCTCTACTCACCGGGAGCATATCCAGCTCACACAGATTATGTTCTTTAAGTCCAAAGGCAGTGGATTCAGAATATTAAATTATATTTCAATGTCTATTGTATATATACATACACATATACATACATGTACATGTATATGTAATGCATATATATACCATATATGTATAAAATGCACATATAGTCCTTATTTCTAAGAAAATTTCTCTTCATAACCCCATCCCTTATTATTTTAAATGCCTATGGTTACCTAAGCCATTACATAATGTACTGATTTGACAAGTAGATAATAGACCAATCTATTTAGAAAGTTTTAGAAAAATCATCTTAAAAGCAAGTTAAAAAGACAGCAGACTAAGATTTATAGAAGAAGTTAAAAACCCCGTTAAAAACTATCATTTTGTAATGTAGTGGGATAGGAAAAATCCCATGAGTAGCTCACTGTCTTCTGAAAATGCTTAAGAATAATAAAGATGATGGCTGGGTATATAATTAGTTGACCAAGTACAGTTTCTAGGCCCAGAGACACAACTGAACCCCAGCGTCCATACTGACAGCAGCCACCACTGGAGTGCATCTTCTGTACTTGGCCAGGCACTCTTTGGGCATGGAAAGATGCATATGGCACCAGTCTTGACTTCAAAGACTAGTTAGATAAACAGACAAGAAATAGAAGAGCTGAGGAAAAGTTGGGAAAGTGGGAGGCTGTTATCTAAGCCACTGAGTCCATGGTGATACTTTGTTTCAGCAGCCTGAGCAGATGAGTATAACCACAAAAAGAGTAGACATACTGTGTATTATACTGTTAAGAAGAGTTTTGATTAGTTTCATAGAGACATAAGCTACAACAGAGAAGTATATTGCCAACATTTCTTATATATTAATACTGACAATCTCAAATTTCCAAGCATGTAAAAAAAAAAAATCCCTCATACGAGAGCAATAAATCAAAAGCCATTTCTCTGTTTATATACTAGGTTATGTGTAGTTCAACATCTAAATGTTCTATTGTTTATTTTTTCTCTTTAGTATCATCAGCTTCTTATTTAGTAGTTTATAGGATTAAGGTACTACTAACATTGAGATCTTATAATGCTGAATGGTCTGTCCCAATTTTAATAATAAATACATGATTAACTATGAAGAAATTATGTTTTCTATTTTTTTAACTCAATTCTTAGATATGCTCTATAAATGCTCTATATATGCTCTATAAATTCAGTTTACTACAACAAGCATACAGATGTTCACACTCCATCAACTCTCAGATGTGTCTAGTAATGGAATATGATAATTAAAAATTGATAGGGATTTGCCTCCTTTTATTTTTTGTATATGCTTTAGTGTTGCTTTTTTTTTTTTTTAACTGAAATGTATTGGATGTGTTGATACTTTCTAAGCATGTATAATTGGTCAAGCAGCAAACTGACCCATCCATTTGTTTGGAGAGTAACTGACATACCCACCTCCATTAAGGTGTTCAGGTGCCTCCTTTACAAATTTGCTGTTGAATCACCCATGTGGGGTTTTTGGCTTAGGTTCTTAGCTATAAACAGAAAATAGTTACCATAAAATATATTAATAAAGATAATCTTTAACTCCTCTATTACAGTGTGTAACTTTGAATGTAGTTCTCCTGAATTTACTACATCACTGCTTCCCCCAAAGTAACAGTCCTTAAATTTCATGTCTCTATATAATTGCCCTTTATTAGCAGTGACCCCCCCCCATATGCATTTAATGGTCATAGCCATAAAAGCAGTGCCTTAGGTAGGTTTGTATTGATTATCTTTCACAGGGTAATTGCCAAATGGATCATAATGAAATTAGTTGAGTTTTTTTTTTCTTTTTCCATGTAGGAGTATGATCCCAAATGTATGATAAAAATGCATACTATAAGGGAGAATTAAATTAAAAAAAATCAAAATCATCCATCTGCTGTGCCTTCTTATAACTATGTTGATTTCTTACTATAATCTTTTTTCCCCTGAAATCACACCCATATGCAAAAGTTCTACCCAAACTGATGTTTAGGAAATTCTGTTGAATGCATATATTTATTAGAAGAAGAAACATGGTATATCCGGGCTGCTAGTATAAAATGATTTGGTATGACAATTGCAGTTAGACTATCTGTGAAAATAATAGTTGAATTTGTAATGGGATTTATTTAATGATTACACAGTTACTTATTTAAAGACCTACTATGTGGATCTCTCCTCTCCTTCTGTCTTTCATCGGAGAAAGCAGTTTGAATAGTGTGTGTGTGTGTGTGTGTGTGTGTGTGTGTGTGTGTGTGTTTATCCCTGAGATGGCTGTAGATCTAACTTTTTTCTTCTTTCTTAGAAAGATGAGAAAGAAAGTAGAGGCTCCAGAGGGAAAGATGAAGGCTATGTGCTAATTCAGAGCATTCTAAGGCTATGATTTTAATTAGCCCTAACAGTCTCAGCAAGGTGAATTGACCATCTGTGGTTTAGAGGGAGGAGAACTGCTGACAGTGGTGGAAAAATGCCCAAAAGGGCATGCTATGCCAAAGTTGTCCTGAGGTACCAGAAGTATACATTATCCCAGAAGGAATTTGACTGTTATAGGACTCAAACTAAAGTAGACAGAAGTGTTTTAATTAGAGTTAGCAAGAGTTAGCATCAGTTGCGCTTGCCAATTTTGAAAGGCTGGAGAACAAAGCATGACATTTCTTTTTATACTTTCCAAGGACTTTTATTTCTGATTTATT
Organism: Mustela nigripes; assembly: GCF_022355385.1. Lineage (NCBI taxonomy): Eukaryota > Metazoa > Chordata > Mammalia > Carnivora > Mustelidae > Mustela > Mustela nigripes. Next base: position 69,996,289 of record NC_081564.1, read on the forward strand.
ATTTCATGTGTCCAGATATAATCTTTTTAGTGATTGATTTACACAGTAAGGTATGGACTTACCTTTAGTATCATCTGGTATATTTTAGTATACCACCAGAGTATACCTGTATCCATACTCCTGAAATTTGTACCATAAGACCAAAGCTCCTTCCACCACTTGGTGGCAGTGTGCCTAAGGGCAAAAACCACCAACTTGAAAACACGTCTTTCAATGGCACACTGGATTCAAGTAAAGCATTCGAAGTTTGACATATATTTGTTGATTTATCAGTTACTCAACAAATGTTTATTGAAGGTGCAGTAAGTTTCTTGCCTAATGCACTTTATTGAGATACTATCCACCACTATAGTTCACACACTAGACAACTTCACATTTAAACTGTATAATTTACTGGTTTCAGTACAATCACAGATGTTTGCAGACATATCAGACCATAGTGAATTTTAGAATACTTTCATAACCTCAAAAGAATACTCGTACTCTGTAACTTTCATTCCCTCATCCCCCTCTTCTTCCTTTTCCCTCTACCTTACAATGCCCCTAAGCAACCACCAGTCTACTTTCTGTCTCTATAGATTTTTCTATTTTGGACATTTTACAAAAATGGAACCATAGAGTACATTGTGTTTGTGACTGGTTTCTTTAGCTCAGTATAATGTTTTCAAGGTTCAACCAGATTGTACTGTATATTAGTAGTTCATTTCTTCTATGGGCAAATAATATTTTCATTATATTGATATACCATGTTTTATTTATTCATTAGCAATGATGGGCAATGGAATTGCCTCTACTTTTGTCTGCTATTAATAATTCTGTATAAGCATTTATTTACAAGTTTTTACGTGGACCTATATTTTCAGTTATCTTGAGTATATACCTAGGAATGGAACCACCTATATTTTCAGTTATATTGAGTATATACCTAGGAATGGAACCACCCTATGGTAATTCTATGTTCAATCATTTGAGGAACTACCAGATATTTTCCAAAGAGACTCGGCCATTTCACATTCCTACCAGCAATGCATGGGTGTTTCTATTTCTCTACATCCTCATCAATACTTGTTATTAGCTAACTTACTTTTTAATTTTTTTATTCTAACTAGCCCCATGGGTGTGAAGTGGTATCTCATTGTGAGTTTCATTTGCATCTCCTGGATGACTAATGATGTTGAGTATCTTTTCATGGATTTATACACCATTGGTATATCTTTTTTGAAGAAATGTCATTTCAGATCCTTTGTTCATTTTAAATTCATTATTTGTCTTTTTATTATTGATTTGTAATGGCTTTTTATGGGCATATGTGTGTGGGGCACAGTATACCACTCTCTTAGGAACGAGCTAAATGGAATGCCACACAGAGGAAGCACTGAGGTCACTGGCTATCTGTGTGAAAACCTCTGAGTTCACAGAAACTTATTTTTTGTATATTTTAAAGCAGTGCTGTGTCCCATATGCACAATGATCTTTGATCATTGGATCTAACATCAGAAACACCCATGTGACAACTCCTCTTCCTTCCCTGTGTTTCCATAATTTCTTGCTAAATCCATGATTAACATGTAACATGCTGATTGAGACTTTCTCAAGGAGGAGGCTTTGTATGTTAGTCATTGTCAGGTCCCCAGTGTCTTGCATACCAGTTGGCACAAATTAAGCATTTAAGAAACATGTAAGAAATATACATTTTTTTTACTCTTGGAATTCAATTTGGATTTTCTTCCTGAGTATCGAATTTCAGCATGTGAAGAAAAAAAAAAAAGTCTCATTAAGTCCTCCCTGTCACCAAAAAAAAAAAAAAAAAAATTTGTACACAATCCTCAGACTCAAGCATTCTTTCTCATTTTACTCTTATTCTTGTTGTTCAGAGAAGCTGTTGCTGTGTAATCATAATAGCAATTGTGCTATTCTAAATAGCAATAGTGATATTTTGATAGTTATTCCTTGCAAAACACATTTTGGGTGCAAGTTGGAATGAATAAAATGGACGAAGTTAAAGATGCAACAACTGTGCAGTCAAGTAAGACCTCTAGTAAAGATGAAGGCTAAACATTCTGCTGACCAGTATTCCCCAAGCTGTATGTGTATTATTAGGTATTCCCTAAAAAAATGAAAAAATAAAAAAAAATTTAAAAAACACAAAAAAATAAGATAAAACAAAAAAATCATCTGGGATTACCTAAATTTGGAAAATGTTGGTTAAAACAAAGTTGAGTTAGACAGGTACATACCACAGGATTTCTGAGAATCTCTAACAGGCTCATGTTTGGGAAATGGTATGTGCAAACACAAAAGCCTCCAAGGTTGAATTTTTGTTTTTTCTTGTATTTGGAGACTGAAGGAGAGCTTCAGGTGAAGAAACTCCTGCTATCAGCAATAAAGCTCTACTACTTTGGTTTATATGTAATGGCTGCTTACTGTATACATTTCTATGGAAACCGCCTACCCAATTAAAAGGGGATTTTTACTACAGTTAATGGGTGTACCTGCTTTTTTATTCCTGCAGTTCAGACCCATTACACATTCTGTAAGAAACAACACGATGCCACTTTAATCACAGACCAGTGCTCCTCTCCTGCTAAGAAAAATAAATATGATATTTGTGAGTTCTCATCCATTGCTTCTTTAGAGGACCAGCAAAGAAAATAATTAGCCCAAGTGATTACATTATATAATTCAATTTTCCCTTGGTATATTCTTACTGACATTCAAAAAGTAGTTAGTGAATCCAACTGCCAAATGCTCAGTAATAACACTTTATCACCAATTTACAGTGCATGAAAACAAAAGAAATTTCAAATGAGCTGGGGGATTGTGTATGGGGGTGTGTGTGTGCGTGTGTGCGATTTTTAAAAGATGGTTAGCCAGATAAATGTGGGGATTGTGCACGTAATACTGTGTTTCCTTTGGAATAATAATTTAGCTTGCAAAATACCTGGGGAATTAAGATGACACAGGGTCATTGTGTAGATATATTTTGGAAGGGAAAGTCACAGAAGGGGGCATTTTCTTTGTCTGATTTTTAAAACAATAATAAAATAATAATAAATTTAATCTGGCCTCAGAAGAAGATATCAGTGAGTGAGTTTCTCTCCTCACCAGTTCTTCACTCCTTTCCGTGTAAACAGAGAAACAAGTTAGTTCTCATTTTTTACTTCTTCTGCAAGCTGCTTGTTTCTCTTCTTTTTGGCTGAACATTGTATAGACAATTTATAGTACCTCCCCTAAAAGCAGGAATATTTATGTGATTATGATTCTCATCTTTCCTTCCATCCATATCTCCTTATTTTGCCTACCATTTTGTTTCCCTTTCTGCTCCTCCAACCTGCTCTAGTTAGGCTTGAGGGTGCTTGTGGGGGGGTAGTGGTAATGAACACATCTCCCCGTCTCTAACACTGTCTGTGCAATGGGCCAGGACATCTAGCCTGCAGAGTCATGATGGAGATTAAAATAAGCAAAATGATGCATGTTCAGTACAACTCCAGACAGTGCCTGGAACAGAGCAGACACTCAGTAGGTGGCACTGTCATCATTACTGTTATTAACAACAGGGTGTCTATATGTTAACATGCTTTGTCCTTGATTACTCAAACTCAGATTAGGAAGTCTCGTTCAGATCTTGTGTTGTCAATTGCACAGTTCTTGCCATCGCCTGACATTTCAGAGAAGCTCAAGGACAAAGAAACTGTGGTAAAGAAATAGATTCTGAGAATAGTGGAACTTAAATCCAGGCAGTACGATTTATCATAAACACATAGGATCGCTGAACCAAAGTTGTACAAGTGGAAATTCGAGTGATATTAGTGAGAGAAGATGAAAAAATTTTCCTGCTTTGGGTGGGTTGCAAAGTCTAGTGATTTGGGCATGAATCAGGGTCTGATACATATAAGCATTAAATAGATATTAGCTAGTATCATTTAAAAAATAATTTGAGCTCAAAATATTGCAAGCTTTCTGGAGGGAGCTTAAGAAGTGTGCCACCATTATATACACTTTACCGAAGACTATGAAAAACGTTGACTTTGTAAGTTATTAGGAAAATCACCCAGAAAATAAGTAATCACAATTAAATTAGCTTCAGATAAGATGGAATATTTATCATTCACCTACACAATACATATCAAAACTGTCAAACTCCGTAAAGAAAGTTTAGTTTAATAAATATATCCTCAGTATTGCAATATATCAAACCTAGTCATTAGCTGTGAGCCTTCATTTCATAATACTTTGAATTAAAGCCCTGGCAGTTCAACCTCCAGAAAGTATTTAAAATTTACCCACCTCTCTTCATCCTCACTTCTCTCACCCTGAGCCCAGCTACTCTCCCCTGCTGCCTAGACCACACCTAAAACGTCCCACCTGTTTCTCAGTTGTGTCTTATCGCACCCCATCCTTATCTAGAATGATCTTGTTAAAATGTTCTTCAGAATGGAGGATGCCCCTTCTTAGAAATTAAAACCCTTAAAGTCTGTGTTTTTCTTAGACAAACTCAAAACTACACAACACATACTACCAGTCTCTGGGATTTAGCATGTGTTTACTTCTTTTCTTACTTCAGCGCATTCTACCTCTGTTTAATTTAAGGTTCCTGCGATGCGGCCTGCAGCCTTCTCATTGAACAAACCAAACAATTTCCAGTCTCAGAACATTTGTTTGGGCAGTTCCCCATCTCTGGGATTCTCTCCTCCAGCTCTTCATGGGGCGGCTCCTCACTTAGATTGAATTGCAAATGCCACCTTCCTACAGGGATTGTCCCTGTTGGTTCTGATGAGAAATCAGCCTCTCCCAGTTACTCTGTTCTCTTTTTTTTTTTTTTTTGGGGGGGGGGGGGTTAGTACTTACTGCAATCTGTTATTATCTGTGTACTCATTCACTGTTTCTGTCTCCACCAGGGCAGAATTCTTATCTGATTTTCTCACTATTATGTTCCCCCAAACAAATCAATCAGTCTGTTGAATTAATGATATGCTGTGATCATCCTCTGCATTGGTGGCCTCATAACATTTACTGGGTACCCATTATGTGCCAGGCATCATGCAAAGTGTCGTGCTTTCTTGTTTAATAGTTTCAGAAATCCATAAGGGACGTACCATTTTTATCTCCACCTTAAAGATGAGGAAACTGAGATTCGTTATCATTGCCATTGCCATTGTCATTGTCACCATTAGCACCCTCATTTCAAGAAGCAGAATTAGAGTCAGTATTGTTTACCTTCCTTGCACAGAGGTCAGAGGAAGGAATAGGGTCCTGAGATGTGGGAAAGCCCATCAGGACAACCCAAATGAGCTGGCTGGATGGTTGGGTCATCAGGGGATGCCTCTGGCAAACAAAAGACAAATGGAAGTCATGGAAGTTGTGTGATTCTCAAAGCAGGGTCTCCAGGCCAGCACCATTAGCATCATCTGTGAGCCTGTTAGAAAAGCAGATTTGTTGGCCTTGCCCTGGCCTACTGGCAGTACTGAATCAGGATCTCTGGGGTTGGGGCCAGAAAGCGATAGGCCTTCCAGGCGATTCTTAACCATGGGTTTTGGAAAAAAAAAAGTTGATCTGGCAGTTAGCAAAGGAAGCAAGAGTAAGGCAAAGTGTTCTATTTAAAATCCAAACCAAACCAATTAAAGTAGGATGACGACAGACCACAGACAAAGACACAGACCTATCATAAAAACTGGAGTATGAGGGAGGGCCTTGGTCATAGGAAGAATAGTCAAGGCGGGGGGAACAGGATGGGAAGTCCAAGTGGGACTAGGTAGCACCCAGGTGAACCTTTTCTCACTCGTAGCACCTGCTCAAGTTCTTGAAAGTCCCCTCTGGTATGCAGCACTAGTGTCCTTGTGTGAGGTTGGACTAAGCCAGAAGTGGAGTAGAAGTATACTCCACCATGACTCCAGTGAGAGCAACTGGAAGAATGTGAGCCTAGGGTGTAGGACTATATTGAGACTGTAAGTTTGCAGGTGACTCTGACAGCATTCAAAACTGGTGAGATGGATGGGCCCCGCAAGAACATTTGGTAATGCTGTAGGAGTAGACCAAGTAATAGTGGCTGAACTTCAGGTGTAGAAAGTAGAAGGTAATGTATTTGGGGAAGTAAAACCCGAATCATGCTGCTAAAAGGGATTACTCTCCGTCTCTATTACTTGTGTTTAGAAAAAAAGATATCTGAGCCTATGTCAACTATTTATTGAAGCCCGTCCAGTGTAGAGTAGCAGTTCAAAAGGTTCAAAAGGTTCAACTGAATACCAGAGGTAACCATGATAAAACTGGCAAAACAGTAATATGTAATTTTGTTACGTCTTTGAACAGAAATAATAATGTTTTTGTACCTGGAGTACAGCTCATAGCTTGATTCAGTGCATTCCATTAAGGCCATAAAACAGTTAGAACAGCCTGAAAGGTTAATGGAAATGATCAAAGGAATGAAAGAGTAAGACTGGATGTGAAATTTTCAGTTCAGAAAAATGATGGGTGAAAAGGGTCACAATCAAATTCATGTCCATGAACGGTATTAGTAAGTGGAGCATGGACATGTTCAATAAATTAAAGAATACTATGCCTAGGAGACCTCTCTTGAAGCCTGAAGGTAATTTTAGGACAAAAAAAAAAAAAAAAAAGAAAGAAAGAAAGAAAGAAGAAAAGTAGGATTTATTTATATACCTGGTGGTAAATGTATTGGTGTTATTCCCCACAAAAGAGTTCGCAGACTGTGGGTGCCTGGGTGACTCAGTCAGTTTAAGCTCCGCTCAGGTCATGATCTCAGGGTTCTGGGATCAAAACCCGCCTCTCCCTCTCCTGTTGCTCTCCCTGCTCATGCTTTCATTTGCACGCTCTCTCTCTCCCAAATAAATAAATACAATCTTAAAAAAATAAAAAAAAAAAGAGGTCACAAACTAGAAAGATAATGAGAAACAAAAATTAGTATTTATGGAAGATGAGATTCAAAATTTTATAAAATAGAAGCTTTTAGATTATTCTGGATGTTTCCTTAATGTTTAAAAAAGGCATTATCTGGGCGCCTGGGTGGCTCAGTGGGTTAAGCCGCTGCCTTCGGCTCAGGTCGTGATCTCAGGGTCCTGGGATCGAGTCCCGCATCGGGCTCTCTGCTCAGCGGAGAGCCTGCTTCCTCCTCTCTCTCTCTCTGCCTACTTGTGATTTCTCTCTGTCAAATAAATAAATAAAATCTTTAAAAAAAAAAAAAAAAAAAAAAGGCATTATCTGTCCTCATAAAACACAAAATCCAGGAATAAGTGACCACTGCAGTATTAGGGTTTTAGAATATTCCTTAACATATATTTATACATATATTATACATGCATACACACTCATACTCCCATATAAGTATACACATGTATGCATTTATATTTTCTTTCTTGTAAAATAAAATGTTTTGTTATTATAAAAAACATATGTATTATGAAAGACATGTACACATTAATTGCAGATACATTTGAAAATTTAGAGTAATAGGGGCACCTGGATGGCTCAGTCAGTTAGCATCTGCCTTTGGCTCAGGTCATGATCTCAGTGTCCTGGGATTGAGCCCCACTTCAGGCTCTTTGCTCAGCGGGGACCCCCACTTCTCCCTCTTTCTCTGCTCCTCACCATGTTCATGTTTACTCACAGGCTGTCTTGCAAATTAATGAATACAATCTTTAAAAAAATAGAGTAGGAAACAAAACGCACACACACACATAACTTTATTATCTAAAAACAACTACTATTAATATTTCACTATTCGAATTCTCTATATAGGTTTATACCTTTTGGTTGTTATTTTTCCTTTTTTCTAATTTTTATACATACTTACTGCCTGTAGGATTTTGCCACTCTGTGATGTGAGAATACTAATGTTCTGTGAAATTCAGTTTACCAGTATATAGGATTTTTGCATATATACACAATGAGTTTTAAATATGAATTTTTTGGTTTTCTTTTTAAATTAGGTTTTAATATTCATTTATTACACTCATGAAACTAAGTAGTTTTCTAATTCTACATTTTATCTATTAATACTTCATTTTATTTCTCATGTATTTTATATGTCTTAAAATACTATTCTGTTCAGTATGTAGAGCTGTTGTAGGTGTGTCTTTTAATGTAATGTGGGTGTCTCCTGTGTTGGTTCATACCTACCCCATTCAAAATATTTTGTCTTTTCCAGAGGTGCCTGGGTGGCTCAGTGGGTTAAGTGTCTGCTTTTAGCTCAGGTCATGATTCTGTGGTCCTGGGATTGAGCCCCACATTGGGCTCCCTGCTCAGCAGGGATCCTGCTCCCCCTCTGCTCCCCAGTTGTGCTCTCTCTCACTATCTCTGTCTCTCTCTCTCTCAAGAGAAGTAAAGTAAGTAAATATAAGTAAATATAATCTTTAAAAAAAAAACTTAAAATATTTTGCCTTTTCCAAGGGGGGTTTCTTTTATATTTATTGTCATCACAGTTTAAATTATTCTCATGAGATATTTGAAACAAATACAGTCTGAATTTGAATACTGGCACTTTTCTAACTGTATTACAAATTGTATGAGACTTAGTAGATTTAAAACACTGTAGAATTCCTGGCACAGAGTAAGCATTCGTATTATTATTGCTGTTGTGATTATCTCCTCTGTCTTATTTTATGCCTCTGATTTTCATTTTAATACAATTTTGGTATTTTCTTTACTTATATCTTCTACCGCGTAGAATTTTTGTTTGCTTTAATTTTTGCAGTAATTCAGAAGATAGAAATGCTTCTGCACATTTGACAGGCAATTGATTAAATTGATAAAAACAGTTGTTCTATAAATCAGTACTTCCAAAACCTGAATGTTTTGTGGGGAATTTAGAATGCCATCATTTCTTCTGCCTTCCCTCCTTTGGATCTCATTGATGTGGGTATTTTGGTGCCATATAAATTTTGTCTAAAATTGTTGCATCATTTGCTTTTTTTTTTTTAAAGATTTTATTTATTTGTCAGAGAGAGAGGGAGGGAGAGAGAGCGAGCACAGGCATACAGAATGGCAGGCAGAGGCAGAGGGAGAAGCAGGCTCCCTGCTGAGCAAGGAGCCCGATGCGGGACTCGATCCCAGGACGCTGGGATCATGACCTGAGCCAAAGGCAGCTGCTCAACCACCTGAGCCACCCAGGTGTCCCGCATCATTTGCTTTTGATTTTTCACCCTATCAGCTATAATAATTGTACATACTTTATCATGTCCACATAAGCATTGTAATTGTTCACTGATAGACATAAAATTAACATTAAGATATAAAATTAACATGTAAATGTAATGTCTGGTATTTAGTGAAATACATGCGAAGTGCAGCTGGAAGTTCAGTGTATGAATACTAAAAATGTTTGTAATCTCTACTTATATCATTATGATCTTTTTTTTTTTTTTTTTGGTGGGGGGGAGGAGCAGAGGGAGAGAGAGAATCTTAAGCAGGCTCATTGAGGAGCCTGATATGGGACTCAATCTCATGACCCTGAGATTACAACTTGAGCCAAAACCAAGAGATGGATGCTTAAGCAACTAAGCCACTCAGGCTTTCAATTGATGTGTGAAAACATTTTCTGTGTCATTTACATAAGACCCATATATATTTACAGTTAAACTGTAAGTTCTTTGAGAAAAGAATGAATGTTTCTCATTTATTCTTATTTTTTTAACATTCAGGGAAGCAGAGGACTTCCTCTGTTATTGGTTTTTTTTTTTTTTTTAGAGGACTAGGTTGTGATGGTCAGAGAATATCAAAGTTTGACAACAAAGCTGGGTTTTAGAAAGCCATCAAAACCTTATTCTGGTGAATACCATTTCCATCTCACTTTATACAAGAAAGGGGGAAAAAAACTGATGGAAGCAAGGGTGTTTCTTTGGTAATGTGGATTATCGGAAAAACATATTTGCCTTCTCAAGATGATAGTGATATTTTGGAAGCCTGAGAAGGGACTAAAGAATGTTCACATTCACAAGAATGTTAGAAAGGCTTTGGAGTTGTCCATACTTCATGGTAAATGATGCCTTGATGTCCTGAGTTCTGTAAGTCCAGATATTAAAGACAGAATCTCTAAGGATCAGAACCCTCAACACTGGCTCTGCATCCAAACTGGCTGTGTCGTTGCTGCTCATAAAGGGCGAAGCCTAGAGTCACAATCATGATCTGAAGCAGTAGGAGGAGAATTAGTTTTTTTTTCTGTTTTTTTGGTTTTAGTTGTTGTTGTTGTTGCTGTTTTCTCCTGTAGGTGTTTAATAAACAAGAGCACGTGGAAAGCATTGATAAGCCACAGGTGAAGCAGTAGGGTTTAGGAAATATATTTTAGAAGGATGGAAGGAAGGTAGGAAGGGAGAAAGGAGAGAGGGAAAGAGGGAAGAAGGACAGACGGAGGGAAGGGGAAAGGCTGATAGCAGTGGAACTAAAATACGGTTTCTGGGCCAGCAACAAGCAACACCACCTGGGAATATGTTAGAAATTCAAAATCTTGTTTTCCAGCACAGACCTACTACAAAAGGAACTGTAGAGGAGGGAGACCAACAATCTGTGTTCCCATGGGTGATTCTGATAGAGGAGAAACACCAGGCTGCAGACTAGATCAAAGGCCCTTTCCCATATGGCTCCACAACCCCATCTCCTACTGCAGCCACATGTGTTGTGTTGCATTACAGCATATTATGCTATTCATGAGGATCAATGTAAAGAATCCAAGGTTTGGCTTTACTTGTCTATTTATTTTAGTCTAGTCTGTTTAAAAAGGCAGATAAATTATGTAATAGATCTTAGATAGCTTCTCATCAACTTTCTTAGGGGCATTTGAAGTTGTAACCTCCAGCTATCAAAAACATTTGTGTTCCTAGAATACCAAATTTCTCTGCAATGCTAGATAAATATCATGTTACCATATTGTGGTGTATTATTTATGAATGAGGAGCACTTACGCAGTCCTGCTAAATTTGACATTTATCCTCCCAACCCCCAAAACACCTTCTACTGTTGGTGCTATTATTTGTGAATAGGAATTTTGATTTAGACAAGGAAAAAAAAATATTGTCCTAAGATTATACAAATAATACCAAAGCTAGATGATTTTTATACAAAGGTACATCTGTTATATTTTAAAAATACATTTTCCTCTATTACCCCAATTTAATCGTGAAAATATATGAGCACAATCTGCTTTCCTAAAAAAAAAAATTATAAATTGTTATCATTCCTAGACTGAAATATGCATAGTTGTTAAAGGAAACATGCCATCTAGAATATTAGAGAGAGACATTGTCTGAAATTACAGATAATTAAAAGTGAATTTTACATGACTTTAGATGTTTTCATTATGTTTATTATTACTTTGTTGTTATTAAGAGGCGGGAATTGATGAAAGAAGCAGGCCCTTCAGTGACTTTGAGCAAACTGAAAAAAAAAAAAAAAAAGAAAAAGAAAGGAAAAGAAAAGAAAAGAAAAAACAAAAAACAAAAAACAGCTCCCATTCTTCCCAATCACGCCAACACTGCCAGCGAGTGCTGGCTTGAAGAACTGAGCTGAAGGCAAGATCTCAGTCCTGCCCGCCCTGGTGAGGAGGCCACTGGACCCTGTCCAAGCTGGCTGTCTCCTGATTTCCTACCTATTGTCATCCTCAAACTAGAAAGCCAAGGTTTAAATGTGGCCCATGGTCTGATTGCTTGTTGGGTCTGGGGACTTTCTTGTCCATGCAAAAGGTAGAAACAGTTTGAAGTCATGACCACTATTTTTAAACGATAATTTTTTTTTTTTTTTTTAAGAATAGTCTAGATTTCTCTTGAAGGCTAGAAGACAGGGTAATATTGAGCTTCCATTTTGCCCAGTAACAATTAGCTAGAGCTGAGTTGCTTCTCTCTGTGTAGGAAACATGTGCCCCACAGTGCCACGGTCCCCATCTGAACCTCTTTAATTCCCTGGCCTGGGTAAGCATTTGGGTTTAATTCCATATAATAATCATATTAATCTCTTCCATTAAATCTTTTCTCTCTAGTAGGTTTGATAACTTTTTTTTTAAAATATATATTTCTTCATGTCACAGAGAGAAAGATCACAAGTAGGCAGAGAGAGAGAGAGAGAGAGGGAGGCAGGCTCCCTGCTGTGCAGAGAGCCCGATGCGGGGCTCGATCCCCAGACTCCGAGATCATGACCCGAGCCGAAGGCAGAGGATTAACCCACTGAGCCACCCAGGCGCCCCAGGTTTGATAACTTTTTAAACTCTGTGCCTACTGTTCCAAATGCAGATTTGCCTTTCAGCACTCTTAACAACTAATCGCATCTACTCACTCATAGTCTTTCTCCTACCAGACAGTAAACTTCTGAACAAAGACCAGCATTTTAATCCATCTCTGAAATCCCAGTGCCTGTCACATTGTAGTTACATAATGAATGTCTGTAAATAAATAAAATGATTGATTATTATTTATAAAAACATACGTATGAGGGATAGAGAAGCATATTTCCAACCTCCCCTCTTTACTACTCAGAATTGCTACAGTAATGCTATATAACAAACTACTTGTTTAAATCACCTCACTGATTTAAAACAACCATAGTAATAATTTCCTAAGATCATGGGTCTGAAGGTGGTGACAACTCATCTAGCTGAAGGTTCAAATTGCAGGTTGTATTCAAGCTTGTTCCACATCTTCTTGGCTTAGATATTGGGTTGTAGCTACTAAAGACATTCTCTGCTCATGATGGCAGAAATGCAAGAAGGAAGACCCTGTCCTGCAAACAATTTCAAGCTCTGCTTATATCCTATCTGCTAACATTCATGTTGACCAAAGCAAGTCACATGACCAAGCCCAAAGGCCAGAGGTACAAAGTACCTTCTACTCAGCCAAATCTATGTGGACATGGACAAGGGAGTAATTGCAGCCAATATTCTAAACCAGGGCCAGAATTAGGATCAAGCAAATGAGGAACTTGCCTCGGATATAAAATTTAAGGGGAAACCAAAAAACTCAACAATCAAGATAAATAGTACTTTAATACTATATTTTATTTTATTTTTTTAAGATTTTATTTATTTATTTGACAGAGAGAAATCACAAGTAGATGGAGAGGCAGGCAGAGAGAGAGAGAGGGAAGCAGGCTCTCTGCTGAGCAGAGAGCCCAATGCGGGACTCGATCCCAGGACTCTGAGATCATGACCTGAGCCGAAGGCAGCGGCTTAACCCACTGAGCCACCCAGGCGCCCTAATACTATATTTTAAGGAATAAAAATAACTGCAAAAATCTATGATAAACTAAATAGCAAACTATTAGGGGAAAAAAGCATCTGATCACATATTTGCATTTGTCAACTTAAGTACCTTGCCCTGGTCCAGGCTGCATTGGATCTTATTCCCACCATTGATCCCATCAAAAATACTGTTCTTGGCAGCACTTGTTCCACTGTTGCTTGAATGTTGACTCTCTGCATTGCTGTGAATATTTGTAATGAAACATATTAGAAATTCAAGTCTCCAGGAGATAGACAGATACAAAATTTATCCCCAGAAAAAAAAGAATTTAGGGCAAGTAACTTTTAACATAAAACACCTTTAATTTGAAAAGAAAAGTAAAATAACCTATTTCACCAGAAACCTGCATATCAGTTTAGTAGAAAAGCATTCCTTGCTATTAAATAATGTAAAATGCCTGCAAGTTTATCTTAGTCAACCCCTTGTATTTTCCACATCTTGAATTTGGGTGTTTAGGCAAGAGCACCTTGACATCAGGCTGCAGAATGATATAAATAACTGAAAATCCTCCATCGTTGGAGGAAGTGAGGGGAGTAGTAGGAGAACAAATGCAACAACAATTTTCTGGTTAACTTAATGATTTTTCACTAAGTATTTTAGGATGTAACTGATCTCATTAAGAGAAGGTAACCACAGGTATTTGACGGTCCTTTATGTGAGGGAGACAAGTAAAAAGACAATCTTACATCCAAATCTTCAATTGTTTTATTACCTTCCTACCTGGAGGTTGTAAACTGGGCTCAGGCCTACGTATGTGAGGAGACTTGTGAAACACATTTTATGGAAGTGGCCATTCCATGCCATGCTCTCAGAGACGACATCTGGTTTCCTTAGTCCCATGAAGCCCATGTTCAGTTCGAGGCACTATTCTGGCTGAAGACAACTGTCCAAGAATCTGTAAAGGATTCCTACTGCATTTCAAACTTGGAGTACATGGTGGTGATGGTTCTAAGATGACTGGAACATATTCAAAAGGGACTGATTTAAGACCTGTAAGATAAGAGTCAACAACACCAATCTCTTACTAGTAGAAAAGTATCTAAAATTAAAAAAAAAATTAATTATTATTAAGGAGCAAACACAGAAGTCTGTAACTGTAAGTATTCTAGTTAAATTAAGTAAAATAATATGAGTAACATGAATGTTTCCAAAAGAAGGAGGGTGAAGTTCTAAGAGATGATGATGATTGATTGATTCAGGATATAGAAAATATTTTTAGTGTGCTGTTATTTTATGTGCCGTCATGACTATTCTTTTTTAGTGTACAGTAGCTTAATAAGAACTTTCTGGAAATCATTCCTGATCCATATCTTTCACCTAAACCACTATATTTAATGGAGTTTTAGGTTAGTTCTTCACCCCCTAATTCTTTTCATCAGTGTACACCTCAATAAAGTTGCATACTTATTCTTTTACGCATTAGAAAGCGGAGATTGAGGAAACATTAAACCTTTTACCCACACAGCTAGCAGGTGTTCCAGTCAAGATGCAAATCTAGGTCTTTCCTCTCCTCCACGTGAGCTCCTCCCACTGCCCCCTCCCTGCTTCCTCCCAGGAGCAGGGTTGCCTGCTGAGGCTTTCAGCCTCCCAAGTCGTCCTGGGGCTGGCAGCTTTCCTCTTAGCATATTAACAAACTATGTTCATCCCGGGGTGACTTACACTGGACCTGTGCTTCACAGAAACACATCTTCTCTCTTCCCATCCTCACACGGAGGGTGGGTTATCACTGCCCCATTTTGTATGTATGAAAACCAAGGTTCTGAGAGCTTAAGTAAACTACCTTGGGTACACATCCCGGAAATGGCAGGATCCAGTTGCACATCCACATCGGTATCGATCCGCCTTCTGTGTTGCGCTCTGAACCATAGTGCAAAATGGTCTCAAATCGTGCCACGTTTCCCTTGTGAGAGTGGGAAAACCGCTGGATTCATTAAGAGTTACATCAGGTTTCTATCCTGGCCGTGGCTATGGTCCAATCCCGTTTCTTCATCTGTAAAACTATGATGGATAGTCCCTACCCTGCGTAAGTCCTATCTTTGCTGTGAGACTTGAGCCAGCAACTCTAGGGGACACACTGTAACCTCAAGTCACTGCTCAGACACGGGTTAGCAGCCTGAGAGGCTGGGGCAGCTGTTGCTGGTGTGCGTTATATCTCACACAAGCCTAGAAGACTCCTTGACACTGAAGCTTTCAGGACCCGGACAGATGCCAAATGAACATAAGCTGTTTTGGTAACAGACAAGTCAAGGGCATTTCTTGGAAGGACATTCCTTGAAAGTGACTTCTTTCTCACTTATCTTAGGGGCAGAACCAGCCCAACAGGTCATTAAGATTCTGAAGAACAGATAGAATATTCAGGAAATCATTCCTCATTAATATGTTTTCTATTACATGTTTTGGTGCATTTTTTCCATTTTCATCCCAAATTTGTTGTTTCTTAGAGTGAAAAGGAAGCAAGGAATACCAAGGGCTTCTGGTTTCTGCAAATAATCCTTAGGACTAACATGAAAGTTCAGATGCCTGCTTTCCTCTACCTTTCTGGTGGCCTTCAGGGCAGTCTAGGCCCAAGGTTTATTGACACTCGCTGCAGGACAGCTGGTGGTCATTCATGTGTTAAGGAGGAAAGAGTCTGAGATTCTAATATCTTGGTAGTAACAGATTTTGCTTCCTTATTCCAAAACACTTCATTTAATGATATCAGAACTTTGATAAATATATGTAGGTGTTTCTGGGTTTCTTTTTTCAAACTCCCTCTCCTCTGGTCTCCTTAATCTCAATTTGGACTTATTTACATCATAGAAAAAGAACTAGAGGTCCAAAGCCCCATCAGTAATAGTTAGGGACATTTTATCTATTTGATTGCTATTTCTGGAGAACCTACTTGCATTGATACTCTGCTAAGTACCGGGGGGAACAATTTGCTGGTTTCTGTCCTTGAAAGGCTTAAGTTTTCCATCTGACCCTATATTGTTTAGAGGCTAATACTGTTATCTTTGCATTAATCTACACAGTATTTTGATATTTTTCCTCATTAATTATTTCTCATTTCTCACTCATTCCATTGAGTTATCCCCTGAAAAGGGGCTTTAAGGGAAATTTTGCAAGAATATGAATTTTCTACTCCCTTTGTATTATATTTTATTCTATTTCCTTTAAAGGTTTTATTTATTTTTCTGACAGAGAGAGAGAGAGACAGCATGAGAGGGAACACAAGCAAGGGGAGTGGGAGAGGGAGAAGCAGGCTTCCCGCTGAGCAGGGAGCCAGATGCAGGGCTCGATCCCAGGACACTGGGATCATGACCTGAGCCTAAGGCAGAAGCTTAACAACTGAGCCACCCAGGCACCTGTTATATTTTATTTATTTATTTTTTAAAATTTATTATCAAAACTCTTAACATGAGCTCTACCATCTTCACAAATTTTTAAGTGTATAATACATTCTTGTTGCCTCTAGGTATAATGTTAGCTCGCACATCTCCAGCCTTTACTTGTCTTGCTTACCTGAAACTTTATGCCCATCAACTATTAACTCCCCATTTTGACCTCCTCCAGCTCCTGCCACTGTTCCACCCTCTCATTCTATGATTTTAATTCTTTTCAATGCCCCAGATAAGTAGAATCATGTAGTCCTTGTCTCTCTGTGGCTGACTTATTTCACTTGCTATGATCTATGCAAGGATCACCCATATCGTCACATACTCTTTTATCTGAAAACACATTATCTTATTTCTGGTGTTACTCTCCGGCTATGTCTGCAAAAGCTCACAAATGGTCCTCTTGTTATCCTGGCCCATGCCATATACCGGAGCTGATGGATCTTTCCTTTTAATAAATCAATTCTTTGAAAACCACTGCCACATTATAATACCTCAGTATCAGCTTTCTGACAACCAAATATAATTTGATTGCAGAAGGCTCTAAACAAGTTCCTTTCAGATAAGAGATGTATAGCTTATATAACTCGCACCCAGAGATGTTTCAGGCAAAATGTGTGGTCGTGTCACTATCAAGATCAAATCCATTCCCCCAGCAATGGCTACCTTGAAATGGATAACCATGTTTTCCTCTAAAATTGCAGACTTTTATTTCTGACATGTTACCTTGCTTGTTGCATATGCCTTCATTGCCAGGGAGCTAGAAAACACAGCACACCATTGCTACAGTTGAGCTTGCTTGGGCTCAGAGGGGTTAAATAGCTGGCTGTCAGTCACAGTGAGCAGGTCCACTACTAAGACGGGAACCTCTGTTTTCAGAGTTCTAGCCCAGGACTTTCTATCCTACTAAACTGTCTCCATAGCACATATTTATTTTATAAGTTGTTTGTAAGTAAACTTGTATTTTCAAAGCAGTGTGTAGACTCCTAAGGGGAAACTGTCATTTCAAGTTGAAGATAATTCTTAGAATTTTGAACATATTGACTAAAATGTTACATTATTCTCCAAACATGTCATTACATTGCCATAGTATTATGTTGTGTTATATTGCTTGCATTGCAAAATACTATTACAATTTTTGTTATTATTACTAATAATGAGGCAGATAGGCACATATGCTCATTCCCATCATAAATAGAAGATATCCAATGTTGGTATTTTCAGTGGATTTGTGACGGATGCCCAGCTACTGCACATGATATGGGGTGGAATTTCTCATGAATGTATGCACATTTGCTTGGACTGTAGATGTAGATGAATATTTTGGGGGGATTATTTGATTCCACATTGAGGGTGATTTGCCCTTGGAGTAGATCATACCTACATATTATGGTCAAGTGATTCTGCCCATTTATCCCTGCCTGACATACTTTTTCATATAATCTACTCCTTTTATATTCCAGGTGGAATATACCCTTCCCTTTTTCTCTGTATCTTAAATTGTCTATGTCCTTATTTTCCTTATTTTATGTCCCCCTCCCCCCCCAGATATTTTCTTTTAATTATTTTTAATTATAAAAGGAGTATATAATCACTAAAAACTTGAAATGGTTCAACACTATCCAGATGGAAGTATAAATTCATTCCTTCTAGTAATGTCCTATTTCCATCGACTAGAGAAAAACACCCTTATGAGTTTCTCAGATCTTCAACAATCTTTTCTAGAGACTATATGATCAGGAGAAAAGCCCCTGCTATATCTGAAAGTAGAAGACCCTAATTCAGAATATCATTTTTGTATCATGACCTTAAGACTGACATTAGATATCTCAAGAAAACCCATTTTTTTTAGTTGTAAAATTGGTTAATAAATTTTCCCCTACTTATATGCCAAGTCTGTTGTGATGATCACACAAAATAGGGTATAGCAGGGAAGTTAAAAGTCCATACAAATTTAAGTTGCTATACTGGTCATATAAAGACCATCCTAGTCAGATCAAATAGCCCCTTTACTATGGATAGCTTTAGGCTTTGTTGAGCTTACATTCATGCTCATATGCTGAACCAATACACTCATTTATATATTAACAATCATTTTTAATCAACCAGAAGTGATTTCTCACTCATTTGAAACCCTGTAGTATTGCTTTTGTGATTCTCTCAGCTTTCTCCACATTCCCCTCTATGCCATTTTTATCTGTTTAGGGATCCCATATAGATCTCCGTTTTGAGATACCCATCCAACAGCACCCAATTTTCCTCCCCAAGAAGATATGCTCTTCAAATACTTGTTAAGTTTTAAATGAACAAATAAACAAACCAAAGGATGAATTATGGGAGTATTTGGGAGTATTTCAGAGTTATCGTGGCCATTCATTCTAGTCCCCTAGATGACAAGCCTTAATCTCAGGAGTGGAGGTATCTGTACATATGCTCAGCAACCCCCAGCAGTGACCACTGCTGCTATTAGAACAGTCTTCGAGTGGGGTATCAGTTCACAGCACCGACTGCCTGCCTCCTCTGGGTCTTCTGCCTCTTTGACCTGCCCCCAATTCTCCCACATATTATACTGAGTGATTCCTATTGTATTCAACCTGTCTGACAGTTCCATTTCCCAGTGGAGTCCTTTGGCCCTTCCAGAGCAGTGGTCTGTCTGTGCCTACTGAGCCGTTCAAGTACCACTCTAAAGACAGGACGTATAGCTTATCCATTTGTATCACTGACTTTCAAAGCTGCCCGAACAAACGTTTCTGGCTGGACTTATTTCAAAGCGTTGACTGAAGCAGACAGAAAGCTTCCTGCCAGGCAGTTATATTTACCACACAAATTTGTCAGCTTAACCAAACATTCCAATGCGTTAGGAGCGGAAATTTGAGCTGATTGATCTAAAGGACTCAACCCTATGAAAGAGATGAAGGTGTGGCAGCCGACAGAAGGGTTTGCACGACTCCACAGTCATCACGAGATAAATGTTTCTTGGAGGAACTGTGCAATTGCCCTGCTGCCCCACATCCTGCAGGGTTTGCCAAAGCAGTCAGGAACTTTCGTGAGTGTTGGCATGTTTCGGCCAAGGCACAATGGTGGTGTTAACAGCAATCTTGAGATGCCCCTAATCTGCTTAAATTACATGGCAAAAATGTGATTATAAATCCTCAGCAAAATCACAGGATGCAGTGATCCTTGAATTCTTATTTGCAGCTTTACCATCACCTCCCTCTTGCATGGGTCTGGGCTTTATGTCTCTTTCTATAAAGTGGGAATTACTCCTCATTTGTCATTTTCCCTCACCCTATTTTCATGATTTAACGTTAGGCTCGCTACAAAGACCTTCCCAACCCAATGCCACAGAAATTGGCATTCCTCCTCTTCCCAGGTGTAAACCTAGAAAATGTAGCAAAACTGATCATTCAAGAAGATACAGCAATTTTGACATGCTGAAAAAATGTATCAATGGTTAGTTGTTTAATATCTTTTAGAAGTAATATAACCATACTGGGTATAATGGTATATTACACAAATTACATAGAGCAATTACTAGGTTTACATGACTTGTCATTTCACCTTTTCTTGTGCATGTAATTTAATTTTGTCTGACTTCTTTTATTCTGTCAGTAAGCAGTCTGTTGGGGAAAAATTAAATCAGTAAAATGATTTTCAAACATTTAAAACTGCATGCAGGCAATAAACATTTACCTTGCAAGTGAGTCTGAGGATACTCTTAGAGAAAAGTGGGGACATATTTGAGGAAGGTCTGATGTGCCCACACAGATTTTGTAATCCGCAAGACAGAATAATAGACCAGTGCTTTCCAAGGGACTACTGCCAAATTTTATACATCTGATCACTCAAGAAACTATCCACTGATTGATTGATTGTGTGTGTGTGTGTGTGAGAAAGAGAGAGCACATGTGTCGACAAGTGAAAGGAGGAGGGGCACAAGGAGAGACAGAGAAAGAATCATAAGCAGGCTCCATACCCTGCGTGGAGCTCAATGCAGCGCTCTATCTTAGGACCCTGGGCTCTTGACCTGAGCCAACAATAAAAGGTTGGACATTTAATGGACTAAGCCACCCAGGTGTCCTTCAAGAAACACTTTGTAAAGCCACATTACTTTAATAACAATATAAATAGAGCAAACTGTGTTTTTTCTTTTCTCAGTCTCTTATAAATCTATTGTAGTTTATTCATTAGGTATAGAGAAGAGCCATCAAATTATTTTAATTTCAGTTTCTCTCAGCTATCTCCAAAGAACAGCTTAAGTTAAACCTATATGTTAAAACTACAGTTTTTTTCAATGAATAAACTTCATGTTTAAGAGCAGTTTTAGGTTCACAGAAAAGTCGAATGGAAGGTACAGAGGGTTTCCATGTACTCCTGACCCCACACATGCACACACTTTCTCATTGTGGATATCCCCCATCATGGGATGCATTTGTTATAACTGATAAACCTTTAATGATACATCAGAATAATCAAGATCCATGGTTTGCATTAAGGTTCATTCTTGCTGTTGTACATTCTATGGATTAAAGAAATTTATAATGACTTGTATCCATCGTTGTAGTATTTTACAGTATAATTACACTGCCTTAAAATTCCTCTATGCTCTGCATATCCATCCCTCTATCTTCTCTAACTCATGGTAACCACTGACTTTTCTACTGTCTCCATAGTTTTGCCATTTCTAGAATGTCATATAGTTGGAATCATATAGCATATGATCTTTTCACACTGGATTCTTTCTCTTAATAATATGTATTTAAATGTCTTCCATGACTTTTCTTGGCTCTTTTCTTTTAAGTGATGAGTAGTATTTCTTTGTCTAAATGTACCACAATTTATTTATCCATTCGCCTACTGAAGGACATCGTGGTTGCTTCCAAATTTAGGCAATTATCAATAGAGCTGCTTTAAATATCCTTGTGTAGGGCTTTGTGTGGATAAGTTTTCAATTCCCTTGGGTAAATACCAAGGAACATGATCACTAGATCACATGGTAATAGTACATTTAGTTTTATAAGATACTGTTGAGCTGTCTTCCAAAGTGTCTGTGCATTTTGCATTCCCTCCAGCAGTGAATGATTATTTATGTTCTTACACATCCCCAGTAGCATTTGGTGTTGTCAGTGTTTTGGATTTTGGCCATTCAAATATATGTGCTAGGTGGTGTCTTGTGGTTTTAGCTTGCAATTTCCTAATGACATATGAGTTGAACATCTTTTCATATGCTTACTTGCTGTCTGTATATCTTTTTTGGTGAGGCGTCTGTGTCTTTTGCCAATTTCTTCAAAAAAAGTGATTCATTTTCTTATTGTTGAGTTTCCAGAGCTGTTTGTGCATTTAACAATCTTTTATCATATGTGCCTTATGCATATAATTTCTCTGAATCTGTGACCTGTCTCCTCATTCTTTTGAGGTTTTTAATTTCAGTGTAGTCCAGCAGATCAATTATCTCTTTTATGGATTTTGCCTTTGATTTTGTATCAAAGAAGTCATTGCTATAACCAAGGCCATCTTAGATTTTATCCTATGTTATCTTCTAGGAGTTTCAGTATTTTACATTTAGGTCTATGATTGCTTTTGAGTCAGTTATTGCAAAGGATGTAAAAGACACATTTAGGTTCATTTTTTTTCCATGTCCAGTTTGTTCAGCATCATTTGTGAAAAGAGTATCTTCACTCTGCTGTATCATCTTTACATCTTTGTCAAAGATCAGTTGACTATATTTTCGTGGGTTTATTTCTGAACTCTGTTGTGTTCCATTGATGTGTTTGTTCTATCTGTTCTTTTACCAATACCACAGTCTTCATTATTGTAGCTTATAGAATGTCTTAAAGTCAGGTAGTGTTAATATTCTAAATTTGTTCAATACTGAGTTTGCTAATCTGGGTCTTTTGCCTCTTGATATAAATTTAGAATCAGTTCATCAATATCTGCAAAATAACTCGCTGGGATTTTAATTTGGATTGTGTTGAATCTCTAGATCAACTTGGGACAAATTCACATCTTGACAATATTGAATCTTTTATCCATGACCATGGGGTATCTCTCCATTTATTTAGTTCTTCCTTGATACATTCTATCATGTTTTAAATTATGGTTTCATGCATAAAAATGTATTTACAAAGTTATGATTTACTTAAGAGGTGATATTTTCCTCTATAAAACTAAAATTCGATTGTAAAATGATCAGAATTAGAATGGTTTCAATGAAAGAAATAAGTATTAATGGACTCTGATATGCTGGTTTTGCCAGTTGAATTCAGTTTATCTTTAGCAAGGTAAAACCAGCCATATGCCTTTGGATCTCTTGCCCAAGGATTGGTAGAAGCATCTAATCATTCCAGATGAAGATAAATTTCTCCACAGAGAAGTAGAATATTTTTTAATATGTAGTTTATTAAGGTGTTGATGTAATAAGAGGGGGAAAAAAAAGATGAACAGTCCAATGGTGAAGATATGTAAGAGGATATGTTGTTTAAACTGAAATTGTAAAGGTTTACCAATCTGCAGTGAAATTGGAAAAATGTATTGCTGTTGTTGTTGTTTTATGATCTTCTTTATGGACATCCTAATAAGGACCTAATATCAGTCACTTGGTTGTTTATAGTCATTAGATCATATACCTAGCCATTAAATGTGTACTAAGAACCTACTACATATTACCAATATAGTAGATTGCAATTTAGCTGGAGAGATAGACATTTAAAATTATGATAATGTGAGAACACTGGAAGTGGGACAGTTAATATTTTTAAAAAAAATTAGTGGTCATGTGAGCTGTTTCTTAAAATATGAATACAGTTTTTATCAGCTGAGTGAAGAGGTTAAGGAGATGAAAGATAGTGGTCTAATGTTCTCAACAAATATTTATGGAACACCTGCTAAATACCACTTATATAATTAACAGGTTCATATTATCTCAGATTTTATAGAGGTATTAGCTAGTGATCTCACAATAAAATATAGCAAATGTGATTATAAGAGAAGAGTGTAGAAGTGATTGTGCACAGAGGAAAGCTGTCTCATTCTAATGTGGACTTTCAGGTCCCTCTGAGAGATTGGTTTACAGACTAATGTCTGTGGGAACAGGAAGAGCAAAGGCCAGGAGGTGCAGAGAGCACTATGTGCTCGAGGAGCTAGGGCCTCAATAGAATGTGAAGGGGATAAATGATAGGAAATGAGGCTGAACAGGCAATGAGGGACATCATGCAGAGCCTTGCAAACTACATTAAAAACAACAAGATGCTCTGGGATAGTTGTATCAAGGAAGTAATGTGCTCAGATGAGCATTTAACACGAGGACCCTTACTTTATAATGAAGCACAGACCGGGAGGGGAGACAAGATTAGGAGCATGGACACCAAGAAGGCTGTTGCACGGAATCAAGATGTCATGATTTTTTGAATTAGAATAGTGGTGTGGGAAATTGAGTGTGGTAGAAAGGGAGACAG
Organism: Mustela nigripes; assembly: GCF_022355385.1. Classification (NCBI taxonomy): domain Eukaryota; kingdom Metazoa; phylum Chordata; class Mammalia; order Carnivora; family Mustelidae; genus Mustela; species Mustela nigripes. Next base: position 70,020,352 of record NC_081564.1, read on the forward strand.
TAAAAAAAAAAAAAAAAATGTGATTACTAGAAGTACAGGATCTGCAGTTAGAGAGCTTGGCTTAATTCTTTGTCAAATCAGCCTTTTTTTAAATTGTTTTGTTTTCTTTTAAAATTACAGTTTCTATTTGTTTTATCTCTTCATTATTTAGCACTTCTTTATTTTAGGTTTTCTATATTCTGTAGTTTTTATGGTGCTAATCTCTGGTTTGTTGAGTTTTCTGATACTCCTAAAACGTTCTTTAAAGCATTTTAAGTGAGATTGTTGTCAATGGGGAATATTTTTGCTGTGGTAATGTTACATGTCCTGAGTTGTGAAAAGTTCATATAGAGTGGTGTTTTATTTTCTAGGCCTTAGGGATTCAAAGTTTTGAATAATTTTCTATTAATTTCTTGGTTTCTCATTCTTGTACTTTACAAATGCCTTTTTATGTGCATTGATTTTATATCCTGACACTTTACTGAATTCCTGTATAAGTTCTAGCAGTTTTGGAGTGGAGTCTTTTGGGTTTTCCACATATAGTATCATATCATCTGTGAAGAGTGATAATTTGACTTCTTCTTTGCTGATTTGGATGCCTTTAATTTCCTTTTGTTGTCTGATTGCTGAGGCTAGGACCTCTAGTACTATGTTGAATAGCAGTGGTGATAATGGACATCCCTGCCGTGTTCCTGACCTTAGCAGAAAAGCTTTCAGTTTTTCTCCATTGAGAATGATATTTGCAGTGGGTTTTTCATAGATGGCTTTGATGACATTGAGGTAAGTGCCCTCTATCCCTACACTTTGAAGAGTTTTGATCAGGAAGGGATGCTGTACTTTGTCAAATACTTTTTCAGCATCTATTGAGAGTATCATATTATAAGAACATACTATGAGCAACTCTACGCCAATAAATTTGACAATCTGGAAGAAATGGATGCATTCCTAGAAACATATAAACTACCACAACTGAACCATGAAGAAATAGAAAGCCTGAACAGACCCATAACCAGTAAAGAGATTGAAACAGTCATTAAAAATCTCCAAACAAACAAAAGCCCAGGGCCAGACGGCTTCCCGGGGGAATTCTACCAAACATTTAAAGAAGAACTAATTCCTACTCTCCTGAAACTGTTCCAAAAAATAGAAATGGAAGGAAAACTTCCAAACTCATTTTATGAGGCCAGCATCACCTTGATCCCAAAACCAGACAAGGATCCCATGAAAAAAGAGAGCTATAGACCAATATCCTTGATGAACACAGATGTGAAAATACTCAATAAAATACTAGCCAATAGGATTCAACAGTACATTAAAAGGATTATTCACCACGACCAAGTGGGATTTATTCCAGGGCTGCAAGATTGGTTCAACATCTGCAAATCAGTCAATGTGATACAACACATCAATTAAAGAAAGTACAAATGCCTTTTTAAAAAAATATCTTTGTCAGGTAAAACTCTTAGGACAGGGGTGACTGGCTTGGTTAATAGTATGTGTGACTCTTAAATATATATATTTTTAAGATTTTATTTATTTATTTGAGAGAGAGAGGGAGTAAGAGAGAGAGAGAGAGAGCGGGGGTGGGGGGGCAGAGGAAGAAGCAGACTCCCCACTGAGCAGACAGCTAGATGATGGATGCAGAGCTCAATCCCAGGACTCGCTGATCATGATCTGAGCCCAAGGTATATGCTTAACCCACTGAGGGACCCAGACGCCCTGAATATGTGACTCTTAAATTTGGAGCTGTGAGTTCAAGCCCCATGTTGGGAGTAGTGATTACTTTTTTTTTTTTTTTAAGTTTAAAAAAAAATTTAAATCTTGGGACAAATTTCTTCCTTCTCCTCCTCTTCCTCTACCTGGTCACCGTGCTAACAGCTTATACTATTATTCTGATTTATTTTCTTTCTGGCATCTATTTTTTTTTTTTTTACTGAAGTGCATATGTATATATATGTGTGTGTATGTATATATATGCACTTCAGTAAAAAAAATAGGTACTAGAAGAAATATATATATATAGATGTATATAAAACAAGGAACACCACTATTCTAGTTCTATTCTAATTCAAAAAATCATATATATATTCATATATATATAAATATGTAGAAAAATGCATATATGTGTATTCACATGTATAAGTGCATATGTATTCACATATATAAATATGTATCACATATGTATGTGAATACATACTGAATGTGTGCATGTGTGTGTGCATATGTGTGTGTATACTTATTCATTCCTGAGGATATATTTTATCTAGTGCTATGTGTATTCAACAGTTGCAAACAGTGAGCATTTGGCATAACTTTTCTGCATGAGCAGAATTTACCTTATTATCAGGAGAATACTTACTTGGTTGGAATCTTGGCTTTGGTTTTTCTTATTAGCTATATAATCTTCAGTGTTGGAATGTAGAAATGCATTCAATGCATGTAAGGCTTTTTTTTTTTTTTTAATTGATATTATTCTTCTGTAAACAGTGTAACTTGCATTGTGAGAGAGACATCTGAAGTGAGGACAGGACCATAGAGGTAAAAAAAAGAATCAACAAGGTCACTGGGTGGCTCAGTGAGTTAAGCCTCTGCCTTCAGCTCAGGTCATGATCTCAGGGTCCTGGAATTGAGCCCCCCATCGGGCTCTCTGCTCAGCAGAAAACCTGATTCCCCCTCTCTCTCTGCCTACTTGTGATCTCTCTCTCTGTGTCCAATAAATAAATAATTTTTTTTTAAAGAATCAACAATAGTTTTTAGTAATGTGGTGAGCATAGGCCTTCAGGATGAAGGGAGACAAAGATTTATAGATGACTCACTTAAGTGACAGAAGAGAGGTGACGTGGTCCGCTGGAGAATGGATGGAGATGAGACCCATGCGCATGAATGGGTAGTAAAGAGTTTGTTTGTTCACATTCAGGTTGAAGAGTTCCCAGTATTAGTTTAAGAGTTTCAGAAAGAAGTTGAAGTTAGAAAGAAGGGTTTAGACGTCTTCAGTTTTGTTTAATTCACAGGACTAAATACCATTTCCTTGGAAAAGACTGTTCATGAGAGGATTAAGAATGGAATACTAAGGTTAAAGTAAAAACAGAGTTTTAAAGAAGTTTGGCTGACTGGATTCAATCTTAGAAATCACAGAGAATTAAGTAGGTAGAAGCTGGTTGACTCTTCTGAGCATCCATGGGTAAGCCATGCCCATAAAAATGCCTTGTTTTAGCCCAATTTCACAGGAGATGGAAAGTCACTTAAACCACTGAGTTCACTAGCTGTGTGCTCCTGGATGTGTTTTTGAACCCTCTAAATTCAAGCGTTTTTAACTTTTAAATGTGGAAAATAAAAACATGTTTGTAATTACTTGTAAGCACTTGTTATAATTTGTTTTTCATAATTCCTGTAACATGGAAGTTACACAATAAATAAAGTACTGATGATAAAATGCCAATCAGAATAGGAAATACCTCTTGGCTCCTCTAAGCATCTGGTTTACTAAGGAATTAATATGCTATTAGAAGATTAACATGGATTCAGAAGACTGTTGGTAATTGAGTGATGGAAAAGTTTAGCTGGAGTATTTGGGTCGTGATTCTTAATCTTGACTGTAGCTAAATACCTACTCTGAAAGTTTTATGTGTACAGATTCTTGAGCTTGCCCTTGTCTCTACTGACTTTAGGCTAAACAGTAAAGAAATTATGAAAATACAACAGAATGAAAGGTATTGCCCCCGCTATCAAGGATTTTAACCAGGCAGCAGAAATATGCGTAAAGTACAGTATTCATGAGAGGACGTCAGTATTCAAGGGACTGTTCCTGCTTTGATGATTCAACACTCAATAGATGAATCAAACAATGCATAGAGACTGGTGGTGTTTGTCCAATCCTAGTCTACCTCTTTATTTCACATCTGCATCCTCAACTCAATCTTTATTACCATGTCCTTATATATAATGTAGGTGCTCAAAATTTCCCTGGGACCCACACCCATAGACCTTTGAATATTCTAGGTATTTGTGGATTTGGTTTATACTAAAGTTTTTATTTTTTTTAGAACTTTTTAAAGTTTATTATTTATTTATTTATTTAAGTAATCTCTATACCCACCATGGGGCTCAAACTCATAACCCCAAGATCAAGAGTTCCATGCCCTTCTGACTAAGCCAGCCAGGTACCCCAGAATGTTTCTAGTTTTTGAATATATCATTTTCCCTATAGTATTATAGAATGGCAGTTTAAGGAGGGAAAACTTTTATCAAGTGTGTGTCACTGAAGCCTCTTCCTGTAATTAAAATGTTTTAACATTTTTAATAATTATACAAATCATCACACTTTATATTGCCAGCGGAAATAGGTTTAGAGTTTTACAGCTTACAACTTCCATGTCTGTCACTTTATTTATTTTAACTCCTACATTTTTAATAGTGCTTTGGGCTTTCTTGCTTCTTCTTTAATAATTGGCATACTTCATTTTTCTTTTTTATTTTCCTATTTGAGAAACTCATCTGCTTTCCTTCAATCATCTTTTTTTTTTTTTTAAGATTTTATTTATTTATTTGACAGATAGAGATCACAAGTAGGCAGAGAGGCAGGTAGAGAGAGAGGGGGAGGCAGGCTCCCTGCTGAGCAGAGAGCCCCATGCGGGGCTCGATCCCAGGACCCTGAGGTCATGACCTGAGCCGAAGGCAGAGGCTTTAATCCACTGAGCCACCCAGGCGCCCCCCTTCAATCATCTTTAAATAAACCCAACATGATTCATCACAGTTCATTGTCCAGTGACTTCAAAATCAAAATGTCCAAGGTAAATGCTATCACATTTCAGCCACCCTTAGAAAATATTCACAGAGAACTGAAGTATACCATGCTTTATGATACTATTTCACACTCTTACCTGTCTTTATTAATAAACTGAGCTCTGTATTATGGCTTCTTTACTCCCCACCTTTTATCCCTCCAACACAGTTATTATTGCAAGATAAATCAGATTCACTTTTTGTGAACTCTAAGGGACTGTTCAAAATCAAGAGTTTATTGATTGACTGATGTTTGAAGTAAGTGAATGATAGGCTTAAAAGTATTTTTGTCTTATAGTGATATTCTTTTATAAAAATCACATTTTATCAGTAAGACTAAAGTAGGCCAAAAGCTTAATTTGATGACCCTCCACAGAGTACAGTAAGATTTCATGGATTCCTACCATCAGAACTGATGCTACCCATAAACATCTGCTCATATTAATTGAGGGCACTTAAAAATATGCTAAAATAAAGTCTGCAACATGGCACTAGCACACTTCTAAAATTTTGTTGTGTGCAAAGAGGTTATTTCTTAAGAAAGCCTCAGCATGAAAGAACTTTCCTGGGAGAATGGCATTAGGTTGACACAAGTATTAACGAGTCAACACAGATTTCTGAGAAAAGCAGAACGCCAGACGGTGGAGCAGAGCCCTGCCCTTGAACTCCAATCTGATGAACAAAGGAGAGGTGGACTGCACAAAATTGCAAAGCAGTCTGAGGAAGGCAGGCCTGGGCCAAACAGGGAATGTGTCCTGGGAAATAACGGAGCAGGAGGAAGGCATTAGGGCACCTCTCCAGTAGGTGGATGTTGTGAAGGCCAGGTTGAAAGGGGAAGTGTAGCAATACAAAGGGGAAAAGATGCTCAACACTTAGCCATGTGACACAGGGTAAGTGCCTCTGTTTTAAGCCATGGTATTTTTCTTTTGGAGCCATTGCTTATATTATCTGCAGCATACTGACAGCTATTTCTGGTTGTCTTTAGCTTTATATATATTTTTCTTTTCAGATTCCCTAAGCACTCTCAGGTATATTATAATTTTAACCTATGTAAAGATTAATTAATTCCAAAAACATTTATTTAGTGCTTACATGGCACAAGCCTTGGGAGATAAAAAAAGGTACATAAAAATTATCCCCAACCTTAAAAAAACCATAGGCTAACTAGACTCTAATGTACAGAGACAGCCTTCTAAATAAATAATTATAATATGGGATGATAGTGCTAATTAGAGAAAGATGTCTATTCAGGAGCTACAGAGTATGGAGGCAGGAGTCATTTTCATCAGTAGTGAATTGCACATTACCTTTTTGAGGAGTCAACTTAAGAAGGAGAATTGGAAAGAGGGCCAAGAATTCTTTCTAATCCATCATGAGTAGATTTCAATTGAGGAAGGATGTTCCAAGAAAAGGATGAAGTTAAAAGTAGTTTATCAACATCACAGTTAGCAATAACAAAGACATTTGATGTTGTTGAATTTAAAAATTACTTTCTGCCTGTCCACTGATAGGTCTTCATAAAAAAAATGAGATGGTATAAAATTCAACAGAAAAAGTAAACCATTCTTATGAATTCATGAGGGTGCCTACAAATGGTGATAGAAAACTCTATGTGTTCTTTTGCCTGTGTGAGTTTGTAATTTTTTTATCCTGGATTTTTTTTTTCTTTTTAAAGAATCATATATAGGGCACCTAAGTGGCTCTGTTGTTTAAGTGTCTGCCTTCGGCTCAGGTCACAATCTCAGAGTCGTGGGATAGAGTCTCACGTTCTGCCCCTCCCCTCGCTCATTCTCCTAATCTCTCTCTCTCTCTCTCAAATAAATAAATAAAATCTTAAAAACAAGAATCATGTAAAAAAAAAAAAAGAATCATGTGAAACTATTATAGGGGTTACCACCTTGCAAGTCAATGAATAGATGGCTTAGTAAAATTTGGGGGATTGTGGGCACTATTTCCTGTCTATACCCTTCTCTACAACTATTACAGGATATGAAATCATCAGAGACTTATTACATAATTATATGTTCACTTCTTTAGTTAGTGGAGATTTGTGGGTCTTTCCAGAAGATCTATTTAAAATATTCTTAGAATTTCTACTCACTACTAGTGTGATTAAAACAAAAAAATTGCCACAAATTTAGTGGCTTAAGACAAAGTAATTGTATTATTTTATAGTTCTGGAGAACTGAAGTAAAAAATAAGTTTCACTGGGCTACAATTAAGAGGTCAGGAGGGCACCTTTCTTTTGAAGACTCTAGGAGAGAATTTTGCTTGCCTTTTCTAGCTTCTGGAAGCTGCCTACATTCCTTGGCTAAGGGTCTCATCCTCCACCTTGAGAGCCAGCAGTGTAACATCTCTCCTCTCTGACCGCAGCTTCCATCCCTACATCTCTTTCTCTCACTCGATCCTCCTTATCAAGTTCCTTGTGATTACATTTTTCCCACCGGGATAATTCATGCTAATCTTCCTATTTCAAAATCCTTAGTAATCATATCTGTAAAGTTTCATTCATCATGTATGGTAACATATTCCGAGGCTCCAGGGATTGGAAGGCAAACATCTTTGAGGGGCCATAATTCAGCCTATCACAAAAGTTAGTATTCATATTCTACTGTGATCTATGGATACCATCTTAGAGAAGATCTTTATAAGGAAAAAGTTCTTGGAGAAACATACCCAATACTGGTGATAGAGATTGAGGAAAAAAATAAAGAAAATGCTTGAGTGTTTAAAGAAAAAGAAAAAGAGAACCACCACAAGAGGATAAAAAGAAGATCCCCACCTCCTAAATAAAAAAACCCACACTATACAACCGTATCAAGGGCGAAGTCCAAGGCAATGTCAGGGCTAACGTCCACGCTTTTATCTTTAGCTAATAAGCTCTCTCTACACCTTATGTATTTAATTTTTATGGTAACCTATGTAACTGTAAATTCTAAAATCACTTTTAAAAATGTGGTCAGAAAAAAGTACCTATCCAGAGAAAGATAATTATTTTACTTATTTTATTTATCCTTTTTCCATTGCTTGTTCTTCAATAAGGGTATCTGATTGTTGCAGTGAATGCCTTTTGAATGTAGATCTAATTTTTAAAGTTATCTTGAGAAGGACATTGGAAATAAACGGACACAGACTTCTATAGAGAAAATAGTGTGTTACAAAGAATTTACATTTCTAGTCTGTGATTATATTACTACTTTACTGGTAGACACAAACCTCATTTACCAAACCCAGATTTCCTGTCTTCTAATTCAGTTCTCTTTCCACTAAATCTATTAGCTCCGTGATTTGCACATGAGTTTAGCTCTCAGTGCAACATACAAACTACCCATGAGTCTCTTCCTTTCATAAACCAGTTAATCTGTGAGCCCGGAGCATTTTTTTAGTACATTCAATAAAATACATTGATGGGCTCCGATCTGTGGGGAGTCATAAAGGAAGATCATGCTTGTCATACAGCAGTGCTTCTCTCTATTGCTAAAGAACTTCAGAATACCCAAGATAGACGGCTAGGAATTCTTTCCAAAAAAAATCCATACATCATTTCCCATAGTAAACAAGGAAGCTTATCTAACTTGTTTCCCTTGCTCTTATGAAGCTAAAATTTGCCCTAAAGCAAAAAGTTGTTTGAGCAGGGGGTTATTCTATGGCCATGAATAAAGAGACATTGCTTATATAGTCTGACAACTTGAACGATTTACTTTCCAAAAATGAGTAGCAGAAGGAAAGCATTTATTTACTTATACTTTAAAACACCTAGGAGAGCAAAAAATAGTTTTCATACTGTTTTTGAATTGCTCAGGCATTCATACACTTTTGAGGACTGGCTAATATCCTGAACAATCTCAATTTATTGTCTACTTACTCCACCCCCAAAGCTATTCTTTGTTCATCTCTACCATGCAATGTGTCCCAGGAGGTTGACCCCTTGGAACTGCATCAAACAGGTGCTCCTGTCAGCTGCTTCTAGTGTGTTTGTCCAAATGAGAGGCAGCAGCAGGAAAAGATAGGTGGTGGTGTGGGGGAGCAGTGTTAGATGGAAAGATGTTGGAGTTTTCCTTTTTCACTTTCTATTACCCTGCATGGGTACAGCTGCTCCAGGCACCCACTCCTCAAGGCTCCCACTGTTACAGAAAATAAAGACTTTATTCAGTGGGGGCAGGGGCTACTATAATGGGGTTTGTATTAAGGGAAAGAAATCAGGCTCAATTTTGAATGTAACAAGGAAAACAGGATTTTATAGCCAAGGAGTAGAGTTTGGGTGTCAGCGGTTAGAAAATGATGAATGGGGGCATTGGGGGTAAGGGTATTCTGACTAACCAACTGCCACAGGATTCTTGCTGAAGACAGTCCAGAGTGGTCAGACATCACCTGGGAGTTGGGGGAGTAGGAGGAACTTAATGAGATATGGAGAGTGGAGATACTGGTTAAGCTGACTTAGAAGGATTCTTCTTGAATTTGACAAGGCTGAGACTAACTTGGAAGCCTAGTTGAGAAACTCTTTGTTACTGTTCTTGTTGGAATCAGGAGGGGAACCACTTTTCTTCCCTTTGCTCCTTTAAGCTTACCAGTGCTTATGACTGCTCTGTTTCTGGTCTCTAGGTGTGTCCCTTGATCCGGCCCACACAGCCGTAAAAATTAGTCTCTTTATTAAACCTTTGCATTTGAATCATCTGAAATGCCTTTTGTTTTTAATAAGCCTAAGTCAATGATGCACATTTTCCCCTCTGGGTGGGAGGAATTTCGGTTGCCATTTGAATGTCTTTATAGGGAACCTGTGCTCTGTTACCAGCCTACTCTACTCTTCCCTCGAACTTGTCCAGTTTGCAGTGATGGTGGGCAGGGAGACAATCTCAAAATCCCTCTGAGATTAGTTGAGTCTTTTTTCCTGACGGGGGATCTCACATTTCTATGTTTTTGAGCTCTGGTGTGTAGACTATCACAGACAATTTATATAAATAAATAATAATTTATTACTTTGGCTGTTTAGAGTAGAGGACCAGAGTCACCAGGTTAGAGTACAGGTGGGCAATCCCAACTTCATTTCAATTTGTTTAACATAAATCCTATTGTTTCCCTTCATGGCCTCATTCTCTTTCTATGGAACAAACCCGACCCAGACTGCTCTACAGAACTTCCCTGAACACGGTTAGCCCAGCTTTCAGTGTTGCTTGTTTGATTGGCAGGTGGTTTTCTTCATGACAATGTGATTACCCAAATGTTGGGATTTCTTTTTCCCCCAGGGCCACTAACTGGGGAATATATACAGTAAAGTTTTGAACAGGACATTGACTCAATTTGGTCATTTTATTTCAGTGCTCATGGCAATAAATAATTCTTGCAGTGAAAAGAATCCAGGCCATTCCAAGGTTTTTCCTTTTAAAAAACTGTCCTCTTTGTATTGCATATCGCTTTTTGCAAAGCCTGACTCTCTCCTCGGGTTCTGGTGGATCTGTAGTTTCGCCTGCATTTACCCTGTTAATTTTCTGCTGCTTTTCCCTCTTCTCATGTATTAAGTATTCCTCTAAACAATCTTTCTATTCAATATGCTCACTCTTGATATCTTTAAAAATTACATATGGGATATGGGAGCTATATCCCATAGGTAATAACACAAAATGAAATACAGGAGACTGGATTTTTCAGCAATGTAACTGCGGCAGTGTTCTGTATCTTTTATGCATGTGAAAACTAAAAAAATGTTAACTATGCATGATATCAGATGCAGTATATGTCCACATATTTATATAGCTATTTAATGTATCTGAGCTTGGGATTTGAATGGATCTTAAATTTATTTTGTCTAGTAGGCATTGGATTCTTGAAGTTCCTCTCTGTGTGGTTATGATAGCCAATATAAGTAACATAAAGGCTGGTGGCAAGGGGTACGTTATTCTTCCATCATTCATTTATCACCCACTCTGGTCCAAGAATCAGGCTAGACTTTGGGATTATACAGTTTAATAAAGCACAATCCTGTCCTCTAGCTGCCCCCGAGATATTTAAAATAACTACAGTATAAAGTCTAAAGCATCATAGCAGAAGTTAGAGTGACAGAATGAGGAGGGTTGACAGGCATGTTTCCTACAAATGGTGTGGGTGTGGAAGAATGAATGGCAGGGCACCAGGCAGGGATGAAGGGAAGGATTACATTGGGAAGGGGCCCAAGCTTCAGAAGACAGACAGATAACAAGGAGACTTGTCTGGACTTGGCTGTGGGTAGGTGGGGATGGAGCAGCTGTGTTCCCTATTCAGTGTAGGGAACGGGTTCTTTCTTTTCGTTCTTTCCCTCTTTTCCTCCCTAAAGAGACTCCAGGTCCCACTCTAGATGTTGCCCTATACTTCCCCCTTCCCATCACAGCAAAGACTTTCAAAAGAATATTTTGATTTTAGGATTCAATTCTTTACCCCTTATGCATCCACTTCTCATCCCATGGTAAGATTTAAACAATACAATAAAATTATTTTGTAAATATGATTAATGAAGGCTAATCTTGCCAGAGACAATGGGATCTTTGTAGTTCTCACACATAATTTGACTAGGGTTGTCAGACAAAATACAGGATGCCCTGGGGGCACCTGGGTGGCTCATTGGGTTAAAGCCTCTACCTTTGACTCAGGTCATGATCTCAGGGTCCTGGGATCAAGTCCTGCACGGGCTCTCTGCTCAGCAGGGAGCCCTCTTCCTCCCCTCTCCCTCTTTCTGCCTGCCTCTCTGTCTGCTTGTGATCTCTGTCAAATAAATAAATAAAATCTTAAAAAAAAAAAAAACAGGATGCCCTATATTTTAATTAGTAAATTTAAATTTAAATAGGAAAATTTAAATTTCAGATAAAAATTTAATTTTTTTTAAGTACAGTCACATTCAGGCCCCCACTTGGCTTGAAGGGACATGTTCAGAATTTTCTTTCTGTCACTTGGGGTATCTTTGCCTCTCATATTTCCCTAATAAACTCCTCAAATTTAAAAAAAAAATTTGAGATATACTAAAATTATTTGCTGTCTCTCTGAAATTCCAGTTTAGCTGGGAATCCTGTATTTTAATTTACTAAATCTGTCAACCTTAAAATTTCCCTCTGTGCCGGTGAGACTCTGGACCACTCAATCCTGTCTTTCCTTGACTTATAGCTCCCCTGATCTACCTGTGATACTCGTCTTATCTATCTGCTGCTCTGCCTCTAACAACCTAAACCCAGTTGTTATCATTAATCAGGGCTTTATTTTTGTCCTTTCTTTATTCCAACACCCTTTTCCTAGGCAACCTTCCTTGATGTTAATTACTGTTCTCCTATTATTCCTAAATCTCTACCTCCAGCCGAGACTGCTTCTTTGACTTCTAGACCTATATATCCAATGCCTACTGATCATTTTCTTGTGGATGTCCTAAAGTCATTTAAGCCCCCACAAACCCAGGAGGTCCTAGGTGGCTCAGTCAGTTAAACAACTGCCTTCAGCTCAGGTCATGATACCAGGATCCTGGGATTGAGACTATGTTGGGCTCCTGTTTAGCGGGGAGCCTGCTTCTCCCACTCCAACTCCCCCTACTTGTGCACTCTATCAAATAAATAAAAAAAAATCTTAAAAAAACAAACCCCCACAAACCCAAATTAAGCATGTCACCCTACCCAAATGCTTCTGTGAATTCTTTTTGTTTTTTTATTTTTTATTTATTTATTTATTTAGTTTTTAAAAGATTTTTTTATCCACTTGAGAGAGAGAGAGATCACAAGTAGGCAGAGAGGCAGGCAGAGTGAGAGAGGGGAGGAAGCAGGCTCCCCTCAGAGCAAAGAGCCCAATGCGGGGCTCGATCCCAGGATCCCGGATCATGACCTGAGCCAAAGGCAGAGGCTTTAACCCACTGAGCCACCCAGGCGCCCCGCTTCTGTGAATTCTTCATGTCAACAACACCACCACTAGCAACCCAATTCCAAAGTAAAAACCCAGTTATCTTTATAGACTCTTTCTTCCCTCCCACTTCCATTTTTCATTTCCAACAGTAACTGGTTATAGTTTTCCTTAACATAGCTAAATTTGTCCCATCTTCTAGAAGTTCCCTGGAACCTTCCTATTTTACTTCCTTATCATCTCAACCAGAATATTTGATTAGTATACAATGCAATATTCTGTTCCTGTGTATACGCACACACCCACATACACTCATGTCTCTAAGACTTCAAATTTGAATATATTTTTTTATTATTTAATGTTCTTCAATAACATATTATGTTCTGCAAGATAGGCTTGAGACATTAAATTTGGATCATACTTTCCAGATCTGACCTCTGCTATCTTCTTAATTCTTATCTCTGAGGAATAAAAGTACACATATAACATGACTTCTCCATGGCTTCATGCTTCATGTGTAGTAGGCATACAACATGTTTATTCTATGAATAAGAAAATGATAGAATATTCAGAGTGGAATCTGTAATATTGTCAGGAAAAAAACACACTCAATGTGCACTAATGAGATAATTTTTACATTTGAGGGACTTTTATATGACACATGGTATTTCAAAAATTATACGATGAAGAATCATGATTTTGTGGGCTTTATGTATGAATGTCTATATGTATAAATAGTTAAATACATATAAGCATTAACTGTCCCTAAGAAGGTATATGTTTACATAAATATTTAAATACACTGAACCTGCTTTACTCTTTGTCATAGTCAAGAAATGTTGACATCCTGGTTGTTTGAATCTTCTGAATAATTAATCACCAGTTTTCTAACATTTATAAAATAGATTGAAATATAATCCACACTACGGTTTTATGGAGCTTAATGAAACCTTTGTCACATCATCCCACCCACAGTTCAGAGGACTGTGACTTTTATTTATCTTTGATGACCATTTTTATTTGTGAGAAAACAGAGAGACACCTGTTTCCAGACTATTGGCATTCATTCAGTGCTCCAAAACTCAAGGGTATCAATCACACAATACATAAATTGATCTCTAAAATACATATATCAGTGTTAGTCTCAATTATTTTAATTAACTAATAGAGATTTTCCCCAGTGGTAAGGCAAAAAAACATTTTGTTTAGTGTATGATGGAAATAAATGCTTCTTGTAAAGTTTCAGGACTGCTCAAAGCATTGATATCTGCTAAACACGTGTGGCAAATTTAATTTAACCTTCCAGATAATGTGTGTGAATGAAAAGAAGTTGTAAATGGACTAGGGAGGATTACTTGCCATTAATAAATGAATTTCTTTTGGCATGCAATAGCCTAGGCTTTGGTGGAATTCATGTTGGATAACACAGTTCCAGTGGAAGCCTCTGTAGAATTATTTCTATTTAGTTAGTAACAAGTGGAGCTTGGGGTATTATTAGGCAAAATTACAATAGCAGTACACCGCTGTGCAGAGAAAGATCAGGGCATTTCCTCTAAGCAGCATCTTTAAAAGTCTGGCTCCTAAAACTAATGTTGTGAAGCTTCAGTTCTTTTGAATTGAGACTCCAGGGTATGCGAAAGGGTCATAATTATTAGCTAGGAATTGATGCTAAATTTGTTTATTCACTGATTTCCCACCACTTTCTATAGTATGTAAATGAGATTTTTACTTAGAAAAAGCATTCCCACTCTGAGACAGATGACAGCTGTTCCAGCCCAGGGGAGAAAGAAAACACAGCTTTTCCTTGGCCTTTTTCTTCTTTAGCACAGCTTCTAAAGCCTCACTGAATTTTCCCAGAATTCCCTGAACAGGAGCTTTCACATTCTGATTGATTAGTCATCATATCAGAGCTTACCACTTTGTAGCTCCCCTGCTACCAATTGAACATCATGAACTGGGCTCGGAAAATTAGCTTGCTCAGCACCATTGGGATTTTGACCTGTTTAGCAATGGATGTCTAATTCCCTATGACTCTTGTTAGTAGAATTGGAATCAGAGTGATAGGAGCAGAATGCCTTCAGAAAGGAGTCTGAACATCTTTTCAAAGTTTATAGCGCTACCAGAAGATGTTGGGAGGAACACACATTCTCTTCCAGATCAACAGTAGGGGGAATTTATTAATTATCTGGAGTAGGGGTCACACTCTCAGATCTCACTCTTTCTTACAAAAACCTTCTTAGGCAGAAAGAAGTCAGGTTATCACCGATCGCTGACACCTAGCAGTGACAATCAGTAGCAGGTAGAACATTTGTCTCCTCTCCTCTTGTCCCTGGAGCATCTTTTCCAGGTATGCAGTCCCCAATCTTTAGCATCCACACAGGCTTCTAGAAAATGCCTGCATCTCCCCAACAATGTCAGAAACCCATTGCCTTCTGGACCCATATAGAAGTTGAGCTCAGAAAGTAACTCACTTTAAGGAACTGTTGGCTAATTTGAAGTTAATATGTGACCTCCCTCAAAATGATGTGGATTTAAAGTAGGCTGTGAGGTAAGAAAATATACAAACATAAAGGAAAAAAAAATAAAAAAGAATAAGACTTGCCAGTGTTCAAATATAATCAGACTAGTAGATGTCTGGAAGAAAACTGTAAAGCAGGGGAGGTATCTCCATTTTTCTTCAAATTTTAAGCCACAGGCTGGTATTAGTAATAGTAAAATATATATTTTTATATATTATATATATAGGCACACATATGTACATATTTATAATTTATTAATAATAAATGATATTCATAAATTGAGTTGTGCCTTCAGAAATAAGTTGCCTTGGGTGGATTTTGTAACATGGCACTAATTAAAACACAATTAAGTAAAAATAAATAGACTAAAACTCTTACTAGCCTTATATCAATTTAGGTTAAAACAGGCTTTCATAGAGATAAGCTCCACAGCCCCCAAATCAACAAGCACATGTTTCATGAGCTGCTTTAAACATATTACTGCATTAAAGGGACATAGACACATTTGTATATGAAAATGTCTCCCATGATTTCTTTTAAAAGCAATCCTGTGATAGTTTTAATGCCACATCCACATCAAGTTGGATAAGACTGCGTAGTAAAATGCATATTCATACATGAACCTATATGCATATGTGAATAGTGGGCCAAAACATGTGAAGCTCCAGCCCTGAGGAAGAAAGTCTGCCCTGGACACGTTTTCCTCTCCGTTAGCACCAGCATGCTTTCCATCCGAGGGCCCGTGGCGGAGCAGCTGCCAGCCCTTCTCAGTGGTACTCAATGATGCTGTTGAAGAGGAGACCTGCTACTTGTTGGGTGCTCAGGGTTAAGTGTGTTTGGTATCCACTGCTGCTTTACATTACCCTCAGACACAGCAGTGAATGGAGTTTTGAATGATTCTTGGTTATATATCATTTTTATGTGGGTGCTCTGGGCTGTGCAGTGTGCAGCCACTACGTTCCACATGTAAGCCAGCCACAGAGAAATAGGCCCAGTGCCAATGCAGAACAAGGCAGACTTAACATTCATGTTCTGCTTGGCCACATAGCCAGAGTTTTCGTGCTGACACAGTGCTACAGCCTAGTAGATGCTCAATAAATGTTGAATTGGTAAATGAGAGATGTATAGATGCATTATGTGACTTCAGTTTGGTGTTTCCCTACCTGGATCTTCCTACATAGCATGAGATTATAGCAACAGATATTTTTATTAATGATAAATATTTAATGCTTTTAATTAAGGGAGTCACAAAGTCTTCAAATTAAGAAAAAGGTTAAGTTTGTTTGTTTTTTAGCTTAACACACATCATTGTGAATTTTTAAAGATTTTATTTATTTATTTATTTATTTGACAGAGAGAAAGAGAGATCACAAGTAGGCAGAGGCAGGCAGAGAGAGAGGGGGAAGCAGGCTCCGTGCTGAGCAGAGAGCCCAGTGTGGGGCTCGATCCCAGAACCCTAAGATCATGACCTGAGCCAAAGGCAGAGGCTTAACCCGCTGAGCCACCCAGGCGCCCCCATTGTGAATTTTTAAATCACTATCAAAGCTTATTATATGTGTACTAAATAATGTTATTTGCATTTTATGTATATTTCACGTTGTGGTGTGTTAAAATACTGGCTATCCTACCTGCTTCTCTGGTCACAAGTGGCCTTTATTCTTTCTCTCCCATCATTGTGCTTTCTAAATAAAATGTTAACCTCTCGGCACCTTTCATTTTCAGAGCTCCAACTCAGCTCATCTCTAATTAGGCTAGTGCAGGATTTCCTTTCTTCCCACATGTACTGTGTTTGGTGAGTTCACACAGAGACACATCCTACCATCCGAAAAGACTGTAGTGATCCGTAGTGCAGTGTGCAGACTCTAGTCAGGAAGGTACCATTTTCACCCGTTTGTAGAAGGAATCCTTGGGAGGTCTATAGAGAGAATATGTGGGGTTCAGAAGCCGCTAGGCATGGTAGAGAGAAGAAGCTGGACTTTCAGGACTATTTATTACTATTCTTAATATTATTAATTAATTATTATTATTTTATCAACACATGTTTTTTGAGCCCTCCTTATTTTTCATTTCTGTAAGTGACAAAACCAAGTGTTTAAAAAATGCATTCAGTGGTTCAAAGTCTCCTCATTTAAGTGTCAGTGCATTCATGTGCTGTGGTGTGTATTTTAAATAAGGACAGATGGCACTTTATGCTAGATACGGAACATAGATGAACATTAAGTTTAGGGTGTTAACACTGTTTATGCCAGTGAAAAGTATTTTTAAATGAAAGCTCTCCTACATTCTAAAGAGTAGATTATGTAAATATATTACGGGGTTTTATTTTCATTTCAATAATAAAGTAAGAATTTGAGATACTAAGATGTAGTCAATTAAGGGCAAGCCTGACACAAATTTTAAGGCAGCTTGAGACTCTGGTCTGCTTAGATATCCCTTGTAGAATCTTGCAGCGTGCAGAGTTGGACATAAAGAAAGCTTCCTCTAATTTTCTTCATGTAATAGCATGATGTCATGAAAAATCAAGACACTTGAGTCTTTTAGCTGTTGCTAATATTAACTGGGTAGAAGATGGGTGTGTGTGTGTGTGTGTGTGTGTGTGTGAGAAATAGGTCGTCATTAAGGTCTATTCCAACTTTAACAAGCTATTAATGAAATGTTGATTGTCAAATAGAAAATGTGCATTCCGTTTTTTGAAGGAGCTGCATTTGCATAAGGCTGCCCCAGCTACTCTGAATGTTAATAAGAGCCAGAGGACTTGCTGCAAATCAAAACACAAGTGCTGCTAAAATGAATTTATAAGAAAAAGAAAGATTATTTTGCTTGAAAAGCCACAGGGTGGCCTGTAGAATCTAATGCAGGGAGGCTTGGAGAATATATGAGAATCAACATGAATGGTGTTATCTGAGCCTACGTTGTAAGGAGAATCCAAATGATCCAATATGTTCCCCTGTCATTTTCTACTTGCAAGGGAGACAGCTAATTTTTATTTTTCCGTTTTCATTTTAAAACCAAACTCAGAAGTGATGACTGCAGTAAAGGGCCCAAGGCTGTTGGGAAGGAATTACAGTGTGGCGTGTCATCTTTCACTTTAAAAAGTATAATTGACTTGTAATAATTTTATGTTAAGTTGTATTTTGCTGTGAGTGAGATCACATGCAAAAATACTCCAGACATTTACCATGGGTGTGTGGAAAGTCTGTTGGGTTTTATTTCCAGGTGATTTCTATCTAATGTGTTTCTAGCCCGTGTCCCACTCTGCCTCCTGAACAAATTCTGTTGGAAGCAGAGGAAGAGTCTGGGTACTCGTTTGGAATTCTCTGTGTCCTCCATGCTGTATCAGTGCTGATCCTAAAGAAAAACAAAACAAACAAAAAAAGTTCACCTTTGTATCAGTCTGTGAGGGCTGCTGTATCAGAATATACATCCTGAGGGACTTAAACAACATAGATTATCTACCAGTTCTTGAAGTTGGAGTGCCAGGTCAAGGTGTTGGCAGGTCTTCTTACGTGTGTGTTCAAGGTGGGGATAGGTGGTCTCTGGTCTCTTGGTGTCTCATATTAGAGTTCCTAACCCTTCTGACCTCATATAACTTTAATTACTTCCTTAAATAAAATCACATTGGCACTTAGGACTTCAACATGTGAATTTGGGGGGACACCACTCAGCTTATAAAAAGCTTTAAAATTATTTTCAGTTATAATCCTTATGTGTTGAAAATCTCTTAATTCAGTCACTAAAGATATTTTCTACATTTTCTTTTTAAATCTGACTATAGTCAAAAAAATAAAACATAATGCAAGAGGATTGATTTATTAGTTTTTCCTGAGGGAGTTCTATTTTGATATTCAAATTTTAAATGCAAGTTCACTTCTTAAAGGAGAGAAATAGTGATCATTTGTTTCTGTTGTTTTACAAATGCAAACACACAGAACTTAACTCTAGGTCAATATTGTAAAGGGTACACAGCTCTTCATATGGAAGCTATAAGAAGAGAGAGAATTTTTTGTAGTACTCTTGAATGTTCTTTTGATTCATTAATTCGTTCTGATACATTTTAAATAAGTAAGGAAGTAAATAAATAAATAAATAGTGTTAATCACTATTCTAGGCACTAGTATGGCAATAGAGAGTAAAATTTCTTCTCAAAAGAAGCTCAGAGTGCCCTAGTCTGGATAAGAAAATATATGCTCATTCTTTCTCACACAGAACAAACTTTTCTATGTTCATCTGTGGTTCTTCTCTTCTGCCATCTTTTTGCTGAGCACTCATTGCTAACCTCCGTCAGTTTTGTGAAGCCAAAAATATGAAGGGGGAAATGAAATCAACTATGTTATAATATGTTCATTTGTAAAATGATGGGTTAGACTAGACCCATGGTTTTCAACCCAGTCTACCCATTATAATTACCTACAGAGTTTTAAAGATACATACTGGACGCTGGAGATTTTTGTCCACTTGCTCTGTGATGGGTCATGACCACTGATACATTTAAAAACATTTTCGGGTGATTATATGTGCAGTCAGAATTGAGAACATTGGAACTGGTGAACACTAAGAGTCCTCACCGATCAAAATGTTACATCTCCATGGAATCGTAGATTTTCTCCCCAAATCTGGAATTATGCTCTAGAATAAGCTGGGAGAGTTATTTGTATTCCTCAGCAATTGTGTATGCAAGGGGCTGTTGATGCTTCTTTGAACAAACCTCTGCTCTCAAGGAGATTGAATTAAATTAATTTTGTATAAGTTCCGGTTGTTTAAATGTAGCTTAAGTGTGGAGAACCCAGAGGAAGTGACATAATATTAAACTGGGCCAGCAGAGAGAACCATGTCCAGTATCTTAAATGCTTTGGAGTCTGCCTTGAAAGTGATGTTTGTTGTTGAGAAAATATCATGCAGCAGTTACAACTAAAGAAGTCAGTGGCTTAGAAAAATCAGAAGGGAATCTTTAGTGGTGAGAATGGATGGAAAGGGGCAAAAGGCAATACAGTTAAAAACTTGGGAGGCTGAAAGAATTTTAACAGATAGAAAAGAAAATAACTATTTGGGTCTCTAAAGGAAATTAGAGGGACACCCAAGTGACTTGGTCTTTTAAGGGTGCATCCAACTCTTTTTTTTTTTTTTAAATAATTGGAAGTTATTTATAAGGTTCAAACTGCCAGGATTCCAAATTGGGCATTTTTTAAATTATGTTGAGAACTTAATCTTCTTGCAAAACTGAAACCCTGTACTCTTTGACCAGTATCTCTCCATTACCCTCTCCCCGAGCTCCTGCCACCCAAGATTCTACTCTGCTTCTATGAGTTTAGTTATTTTATATTTTGCATAAGTAAAGTCACACAGCATTTGTTGTGGAAAAAAAATGGTCTCTTGGGAGGTCATTACAACAGTGCAGAGAGGGAATGATGAGTGCCTAACTAAGCAGTGGGATGCAGACAGAGAGAATAGATTTATATCAAGAGAAACCTTGGAAGAATTGATAGAATTTATGGCAAATAAAGCAATTTCTGTGTTCAATTTTTGGCAAATGGCTGGTTTGGTGAAACTTCATTGAAAAAAAAAAAAGAAGAAGAAGAAGAACAGAAGAGACGAGAGGCAGACCTGCTGAGTTTGTAAGGCATTCAAGAAAAGTTATTTAGTATAGTCAGATCCTTAAGAAAAGGTTTAAGCTACAGGAAAAAAAATATGCAGTGTTGTGGTTATACTAGAAACAAGGAAGATGGATGAAATTGCTTCCAGAGAATGTGTAGTTCAGGAGGAAGGTATGGACAGATCCTCCATTTTAGAGAAGCAGAGAGGGAAAAGAAAGAAAGAAAGAAAGAAAGAAAGAAAGAAAGAAAGAAAGAAAGACACAGACTTCAGAAACAAAAAGGTAAGCACAATCTTGAATAAAGATATATCCTGGAAGTTGAATGGGAGGAGAATTTCAACAAGAAGGAGGTGGTCAGCAGTGTCAGAATCAGCAGAGTGGCTGAGTACTAATAGTTACCCGTTTTGAGTACCAATTCTCTAGTTGCTTTCTGTGTGAGATTCACTGCATTCTCTTAGTAATTATGGGTGGTAGGTATTATTACTACCTCATTTTCTAGGGGAGGAAATCAAAGTGCAATTAGTCTTTTGCTAAAGACCGTACAGTTAATAAATGGCACCGTGAGGGTGTGAATCCAGGCAATGTGACCCCAGAAGTCATCCTCTCAATGATCCTGATGAACGAGGGCAGGAGGAGTGAGGGCTGCAAAGCATCCGTTAGAACATCAGCGTAGAGCTCGGTGAGATCACTGTTCAGTAAATGGCATGGATCTCACTGCGGGGGTGGAAGAGAAAGTTAGGGGTAAGGAAATGTGCTCTTATTAGATTCCTCATGTGTGAAGGAAGGCGCATCATAAAGTCATCCCTGAGGGTGACTTAGTATAAAGAAATGATTATATATATATTTTTAATTTTTTATTTTTTATAAACATATATTTTTATCCCCAGGGGTACAGGTCTGTGAATCACCAGGTTTACACACTTCACAGCACTCACCAAAGCACATACCCTCCCCAATGTCCATAATCCCACCCCCTTCTCCCAAACCCCCTCCCCCCAGCACTCCTCCGTTTGTTTTGTGAGATTAAGAGTCACTTATGGTTTGTCTCCCTCCCAATCCCATCTTGTTTCATTTATTCTTCTCCTACCCACTTAAGCCCCCATGTTGCATCACCACTTCCTCATATCAGGGAGATCATATGATAGTTGTCTTTCTCTGCTTGACTTATTTTGCTAAGCATGATACGCTCTAGTTCCATCCATGTTGTCGCAAATGGCAAGATTTTATTTCTTTTGATGGCTGCATAGTATTCCATTGTGTATATATACCACATCTTCTTGATCAAAGAACAAATAATCCAATCAAGAAATGGGCAGAGGACATGAACAGACATTTCTGCAAAAAAGATATCCAGATGGCCAACAGACACATGAAAAAGTGCTCCATATCACTCGGCATCAGGGAAATACAAATCAAAACCACAATGAGATATCACCTCACACCAGTCAGAATGGCTAAAATCAACAAGTCAGGAAATGACAGATGCTGGCGAGGATGCGGAGAAAGGGGAACCCTCCTACATTGTTGGTGGGAATGCAAGCTGGTGCAGCCACTCTGGAAAACAGCATGGAGGTTCCTCAAAATGTTGAAAATAGAACTGCCCTATGACCCAGCAATTGCACTATTGGGTATTTACCCTAAAGATACAAACGAAGAAATGATTATATTTAGAGACGAGAGAGGTGGGTATCTTTACAGTCTGTCAAGAAATAGCCAAGAGAAATGCAGAAGGTAGAGATACAGATGAGTCAC
Organism: Mustela nigripes; assembly: GCF_022355385.1. Lineage (NCBI taxonomy): Eukaryota > Metazoa > Chordata > Mammalia > Carnivora > Mustelidae > Mustela > Mustela nigripes. Next base: position 70,042,819 of record NC_081564.1, read on the forward strand.
TAAGGAGGTTTCACATGAAGGGGAAGGAGGACAGAGCACCAGAAACTAGAGGGGAACAGTCATTACCGACTGCCTCCTCCCACGAGAGAAGAAGAAAGGAGAGGGTGTGGAAAGTAGCAGCAGTAACAGCCTATAAGGGTAGGGAAGTTGTGAAGGAATATTTACACACCACTTTCATTCCATCCCCAAGAAATAAGGAATATAGGGTCTGCTCAGATGGGGGTCTGGCCCTTTGGCTGTATACATTGCTGTGCTCTATAGACATAGGTGTTACTAATTAATTAATTTTGTATAATTAAAGATTATACAAAAGATATTGATGGGCACAGACCCATCTTTCTTAGCATATTCTTTGAGTTTTACTTATTGAATTCAGTTAGTATTTCCTCCCGTCAGTGAGGGAGGAAGGCCAGCACCAAGCTAAAAATACCTCTCAAGCAAAGAATGGCAAAGGACAGGATCTCACAGAGCTTCTGTCTGGAGTGACCCACGAGGAGTCTGAGATGGATTTGCACTCTGCCGCTGCCTCTCAGTGAACTGAATTAGAGGAGAACCAATGGGTAACACGTCCAGTCAGATTGGGAGTGATCGGCCTGCCTGTGGAAAGGATGAGACCTGAATTAATAACGCTTCAAACTTAAGCAGAAGGAGCCTTGGAGGCAAGATGTCTTCAAATGAAATCCCAAATGCAGCCTTTCTCCCCCTCACACTGAACAGGCGGAGTGGTTGCAAAGGGCAACTCCAACAAGTTTCTACGGGCAGCCCCGTCACTGTCAATCTTAACTTGAAAAGGAAAGGGGATGTCAGTTCTCCAGAAAGCACACATCCCCTGAGACACAGGCACGGCTTTCGTGTTCAATCACTGTATTTAATTCAATTATCTGCCCCCGCCACCCCCAACTGTCTGCCTTACAAGGAAGGTTGGGGAGAGAGTGATGCTTGATGCTTCTGCAAGTCCCAAAAGATGTGCATTCTTTATCGGGGAATTCAATAAAGGATGAGCTCTTACTCACCCAGCTGTTTCCTGTGAGAAGTCGTCATGGGGCTCCAGCTGCTTACAGCAGGAGGATGACCAGGTCTATGCAATGAGTTATTATTATTATTATTATTTTTAGATTGGATTCAGCCAGCTGTCTTTTTAAAAAGATAGCTTATTTTAACTACTTAAAAATGTCATGTTTCTGGATGTGAAAAACACCACACAATCTTAATCAGTTTTAGAATGTTCTAGTTATCCAGGTAGAGCTATAATTAGGTCTAATGATTTTCTTGTCTTCCTTTCTTTGTCTTATCTGTCTTCCTGTTTGCCTGTTCCAAGGGACTGTTTACATTTAGAATCTCTACAAGAAGTCTAGGAAGAGGAGAAAAAGAATTTGCAGTTTGCCTGTGTTAGTTTTATTTTAGCAGTGATTCTAATGAAACAATGAAATAAAAAATCACTGAGGTTAGAATTGCGAAAATTGTTGTACAGTGAAATAGGTCTTTTAAAATTTACAAACCCTTGTGTTTTCTTAGATTAAGGAATGCACACCATTGACAATAAATGAGTCATTCGGTGGTTAAACTTCTCTTGAATAACCAAAACTTGTTGGTTGATGAAGAGATTTGATTCTTTATGTCATATAACAGGTAATTCACAAAGTGGAAAAAAAAAAAAAAGAACAAATAGGCCATATCAAAGACCATCAATTGCAGAAAATGAGGCTAAGCTGATTTTAGCATTAACATGTCACATATATTCTAATTGGTTCAAAGTTCAAGTACATTGTTACTATTTTTTTTTATTAAAATAGACCAGAAATGCCCATGAAGATGTATCATAAGCCAGTGTTCCCTGATTTCAGGCTGTAGGGAACCTCCTTGAGAAAAGAAATTCTCAGAACCTCAATCACTTGTGCTCTCATTTTGAGAAATGTTGATTATGGAGTCTAAGTCTCAGTCCATGAAAATATGTTTTAACTGCAAAGAAACAGCAAAATATAAAATTTATCTTTATAATGGTAAAATTCATTTTGGGTCCTAAATGCAATGACAACTAGAAAACAAAGCCGACTACAGAACATAAAACCTTGTGGACCTCAAGTTTATGCCTGTAGACTCAATAAAAAAAAACAAAAACAAAACAAAACAAAACAAAAAAAACAGGGCCTGAAACACTATTTAACCCAAACTTGAAACTTTCCAAGGATTTTCTTTTTCATATATGTGTTAAATTGCCAACTTTCTCTGAGCTTTATATTTAATTCAGTCTGAATCCTGCTCCCAAGATTCCTCCATCCTTGTAGGATCTGAACAATAATGAAAGGGCTGGCAACAAAAATGAGTATCTTCTGAAACTCCTTTCCCCAAGGGTTTGGCAAGTGTCTTTCTTTTTTCCTTGCACTTCAGACTGGGAGAAAAAAGTTTCTGCTTTGAAAGCTGATCTCATTACGAGCTTATTTAGTCATAGATATGTCTCTGTGTATGTTACTCACAACATACATTTATTAATACCAGTAAATGTGACTAAGGTGGCACAATTCCTGTTCTAGGTAATCGGTGGATAGTATTTCTTGAATATTCTTTGTGAATAATTTGCCATAAGTAAATTGACCATAACAAGATACTTTATAAAATGCAAATTCCTGTTTTTCTCAAGTATTTTTTATTATTAGTTTAGGGTTATTTTATTATTAGATTAGGGTTATGCACATCAAAAGATAATGATCATTAAGCAAATGCATAATGAAGTAGGCAGATAGAAGGAGGGATCCTTTTGAGGAAAGTGGAATTAAAGCAAGGGCAGGAGGGGCGCCTGGCTGGCTCAGTGGATTAAAGCCTCTGCCTTTGGCTCAGGTCATGATCCCAGGATCCAGGGATCGAGCCCCACATCGGGCTCTCTGCTCAACAGGGAGCCTGCTTCCTCCTCTCTCTCTCTCTCTGCCTGCCTCTCTGCCTACTTGTGATCTCTGTCTGTCAAATAAATAAATAAAAATCTTAAAAAGGAAAAAAAAAAAGCAAGGGCATGAAAGCAAAGTAGGATTGGGATAGACGAAACCGAGGCAGGAAGGTATTGTAGACAGGACCCACCAAAGAGTAAGAGGCAGGAAATCATATTTGGAGGACAGAGATAGCAAAATAAGTCGATCAAAGAAAGAGAGTTATATGATTTCAGTCATAGGCGGAAATTAAGAAATGAAACAGGATCATAGGGGAAGGGAGGGGAAATGAAATAATATGAACTTAGAGAGCGAGGCAAACCATAAGAGACCCTTAATCATAGGAAACAAACTGAGGATGGGGAGGGGCGGTGGATGGGGGATGGGGTAGTAGGGGGTGGGCATTACGGAGGGCATGTGGTGGAATGAGCACTGGGGGCTACATGCATCTGAAGAGTCACTAAATTCTGCCTCTGAAGCTAGTAATACACTGTATGTTAATTAGTTGAATTTAAGTTAAACGAATTAAGGGGAAAAAAAAGAACAATATGGCTGAAGTGAGATGCTCATAGAAACCGCTTCAAACCACTTCAAAAAGTGTCAGCACTTAGATACTGGCGGTGTTTGAGCAGGGCAGTGAAATGAAGAAAGAAGTGCTTCTGGAGGGTTCACCAGGCAGTGGTGGGAGAAAGGACATAAAACAAAAAAGGAAGTAAAAAATTCAATTCAGAGAATTTTCTGATTTTTGTTTTCTACAGCAAAATGCTTCAAGGAAGGTGTAGAAATAGAATGATCTTTCACGTGTAGCCATTTCTTCAGGAACAGGTACTAATGAGAGCAGCGGGCTCATGAGATGACTCGTTGAGGATGGCTGTGAAATCCTGTGGTCCTTACCAAAGGCTCCTCTGCACGGGGCTGCGTGGTTGATGCTGTAAATCCAAACACGGAGGATATCCGCTGCCTTGATGCTTTATGCCTTTCTTGCCTGTTGACTATATCACTTGCCCGGGGCAGTTATTTCTCAACATCGGCACTCTTCACATCTGGGTCTGGGTGACCTTTGTTCTGAGACGTGTCCTGTTGCTGGTCTCTACCTGCTAGAGGCCAGGAGCACCCTCCCCTGCCTTTCTAAATTGTAACAACCAAAGAGTTCTCCAGACATTGCCAGATGTCCCCTGGGGACAGAATCACCCCCTGTTGAGAACCAGGGGCTAAGCGGAACACAGATTACATTGTTAAATGGTAAACATTTATGGCAGGAGAAGAGAAATTTTATCCCTTCTCCAATAATACCAGGCTATGGATTTTGTGAGGGCTGGGGGCAGCTGAGAACCACAAATGTCAGCCATGCCGTTTGCTACGGCTTCTTCACTGGCATATTCCAACCTACTCTTTTCTTCTTCCACGTAACAATAATGGGAAACTGTCCAGGTAACTAATGGATTGTCTGTAAGTTCTAGTTTGCCCAAGACAGTCTTGGTTTATACCTATTTTTTTTTAGATGATAAATTATATGATCGTTGGAATACAGAAGTTAGTACAACTAACTGTGAAGGAACAAGCAGGGAGTGCCAAGAATGGGGGAGGCCAAGAGGCATACTGTTCCTCCGGCTGCTCCAAGTCATGTTTCCTGGTGAAGACCCTGAAATTAAGACTTGAAATGACATGAGGAGCTAACCAGGAAAAGGGGCAGAGGGGCTTGTAAGACAGATGCAATAGAAAGTTTTATACGGGGAGACACTGAAAATAAAGAAACGAAGAGTTTGACCAACAGGGTAATATGAAACTCCAAACTTCCCTTTGCAGACTTCACTTCAATTTTGAATCTACCTATCAAATTGTTATCCTATCCAACACAATGGGCGATGGCATTTTGAGGCTATAAATTCTAAATGTGACATATATTTATCTTTGAGAAAAGGAGAAGGATTGATTGCTAGGAATTGTCCAAAAGGAGCAGGAGGTCAGTCTCCTAGCTATGGGTTTGCATATGTGGTGATAATGCACACACCCATCACTTTTTTCTTTTTTTTATCTGAATGTTTGTAGCTGAGACGTAACTACAGAGGATCCAGCATACCATTACACATATAGATTTCAAAGACTTGGGAAGAAATCTTATTTCAGCATCTGTAGTTGGTTTTATTAAAAGCAGTTTAAATTCCCCTGCCTAGAGCAGTTTGGAATTATAGAGATGGGCTGCAGAAATTTACATTTTAATTGAGGCAGAAGACAAAGTAGGGCATGGTGCAGCATTCACACATTACAAGGAAGAATAAATAAGATATGTATCAGCTGGGAGAAAAGAAATGACTGGTCGTTTTTCATTGCTTCCCGCACTTAATTTTTTTTTTTTTTCATATGGCAGGGAACTGAGTTAGGTTTGCTCTGCAAAGACAGTTTTTACAGTCAAAATGTTTACCATTTCAGAGTTGTCTTTGCATTGAAATATCTTCACACAGTGGAGTAAATATGCAAATACTCAAACAGGCCTGGATGGGTATATGTGTGCCCGTGTGTTTAGTGGTGCCTGTAAATATATTATTTCAAATATCTGTAAATATTAAAAAACATCTCAATAAGCTTCAAAGGAAATTATTTTAAGGTGCAGGATATAACTGAGAATTATTGACAAAAATAATTGATTTGTTAAAGATGGTAATTTGAGCTGTTGTTAAGTTTTATAGAAATTTATAGAATTTTTCTCTGTGGAAATTTTTGTCCTGTGATCTGTGTGAAAATCTCTCTGGGGAGATTTTCTCTGGGGAGGACTCAGGTTTTCAAACATGAAGATTTACCTGTGTTGAGCAATCTCTAGGAGAAAGTGCCCCGTTGATTTTTTTTTTTCCATACTCATTTTATGTTTGACTCATTCTTAGAAAATTAAGTTAAGCATGCAGTTCTCATAAAGGAAGAAATATATATTTAAAAGTCATGCTATAATAAGGGCTTTTTAAAAGCAATGTACTGTCAATGATTTTCAGAAAATTGCTGTGATTAAGCATATTCACCCATTTTCTTGAACCTTCATCAATTTTATGGTATTTTCCATCAACTGTACATGCATTTTTACAATCTTAACATGTTCTTTTAAACCATAATTGTAATTATGGTTTAATTACATTTACATATTAATTATAAAATAGAAAAGCAATGAAGGACACAGTAGTATATTGGGCTGTCTTTGAGCTAGTTAGTGTAACTGGATCCATGAAAAGGAAATGTAATTCTTTGTCCCCAAGCATGTGCCTCTAAGGCATAGAGATCAAAATAATTCTCTACTTTTAGCCACTAAAACTTTTTAATTTGCCTTATATTTTGACTATGAATTTCCCTTTTCCTTTTCCTGGAATTTAAAATGACACTTGATAGTCTATTAAAAAAATAATAGCATGCCTCCCCCTTGTCACTAAGATTGCTCCTTTCTTAATCATGTACTATTGTTAAATTGAAAAGGCATTTTTCTTAAGGCTTTCTCTCTCTCTCTCTCTCCTTTTTTTTTTTTTCCCTGCCTTGGAACCATCTGGATCACAATTCTAATTTGTATTGATATTTCTTTTAGTTCTACCCCATAACTGTCACCTCAGGATGATTTTGTTTGTTTGTTTGTTTTTGGTTTTTTTTGTTTTCTCCTGTTTCACTCTTAGTCCATTATTATTTGGGTATGCTTGTTATGTTTTGATCTGTTTGTCTCTTCCATGTTTGAGTTTCCTTTTTAATTTTTTTGCTTTCTTTTGGACATCCATAAACAATGTTTTAGAAAATATTTGGAAAGTGAATGTTTTGAGACCTTGTATAGTTCAGATGTCATTAACTTGCCATTATGATTGTAGTAGTATGTAATAGTATGGCTGAAAGTAGATTTTGAAGTTCACAATTATTTTTCCTCACAATTCTGAAGGCATTCCTTTATTGTCTTACATAACATTCAGCGTTGCTTATGAGAGATATAATGCCAACTTGATCGCCATCTCCTTGCAGACGCAGCTTTTCCTTTTGGAGGCTTTTATAATCTTTGAATCTTTGAAGACATGACATTTCATTGAGTTATCAGTAGGTATGGGTCTTGCTGGGCACTTTACCACATAATAACCACTTTATTTTGAAGAGTTTTTTTATTTTTCATTTCTGATGGTTTTTTATACTGTTTTTTTTTTTTATTTGAGGTTTTTCCAAATAAAACCTCTCTTACAATTTGTTATGCCTTCTCTTCTTAAAATTCTTATTAAATAGATGTTGGCATGCTGAGTGAATTCTCTCTCTCTCTCTCTCTCTCTCTCCTTTTTTATAGTTTCCATTTATTCACCTTTTTGTTTGGTACAAAAATGAGATTTCCCAATTTACAGACTTTTAATCCTCTAGAACTCTGTATTCTTGGATTTCTTTTTATCATATCACCTTGTTCTATTTTATAGATGCAACAATTTCTCAAAGCATTGATGGAATATAGTAAAGTCCTTTTCTGTTTCTTGCATTAACTTAATGTCTCTTAAGATCAGCTGTTATCTTGGCTCATTTTGGATCTTTTGCCTTGTGTTGTTAATTTTCTCAATGTGTTTGCTAATCATTGATTGTTCATTCATATTTATGAAAGAAATACGACCTGGTAGTGACCTGGCTGGTTTCACTGTAGAGTGGAAGGAGAGGTAACAGAAAAATACATTAGAAAGCTCACAGAATTAGAATGGCTTAAGCCTCAACTCTACTTGCAAAAGTCATTAAATTTCTTTAGAGAGTAATCTTTAATTTTAGAAATGCAAGGACGCCTTATTGGTAATGGTCTTTCAGCAGATACCAGACAGTGGTAGGTGGCGAATGGTGTAGATATTCCTTACACACACTTGTCTCATTTTCTTGCCCCACTTTCTATATTTTTCTACATATCTGGGTCTTGTGTTATAAAGAATAGCTCCCACCTCCTTATAGGCTTTGTCTTATAAATGTTACAAGTCTTACCCTCAACCTGCTTTGTTTAAAACAGCAATATCATCTTACTCATTTTGTCTCTTCCAGATATTTATCCCATAAAAGCTGCTCCACTGAGACCTAACCATCTCCTCAACCCATTATTTTTTCAGAACTCCAGTAGGTTTCTTATGTTTTGATCTCTCCCTTCTAATTTCAGTAAGATTTGGGGGAGGCAATAAAAAGAAACTCTTCATTTTCATATTTTGTACCAGAAGCAATATTTTCAAGGTAAAAACAAAATCCAAGGATGTGCACCCCTCTTTGTATCTATACTAACCCTCTGATTAAGAAGCAGTAAATGTAATCAGGATTTCCATTAAGAAAGTGAGCTCCATGGTTCTTAGTTCTGGTACATCTGTCTATGCATAATGGCTACCAGATAGAACAAGTAAGGCAGAATGGCAAAACAGTGTAGAAATTCCAAGCCCAGACCATCATCTAGGGACTCTGTCATTTGTTGACTGTGTAATTGCTCTCAAACTCCACCGCAAACATGGTGTAAATTAGGAGAACATTTGTTTCTTGATCCTTGATTCATTTCATTTATTTCCTTGTAGGTTTCTCATTATAATACCATTAATCATACTACAGTGGGATTATACCTGAGAAAATGGGCAGTGGAGCCCAAATGGTCCAGTTTCAGTAGTCCTCTATTGCTGTCAATTGACTCCGCCTTGGAATGTAGCCAACCATACTCCTGGGTTCACAAGCATCTAGACACTGAGCAGTCCTTATCGGCATTTCCATTTTTCTGACTGTCTGTCCTGAATTATCTGATTCATCACATTCTGTTTGCATGGGCATAACATGAAAAGTAGTTCCAAACTGTCTGAGTAAATGCATTTCATATAATTATTACTTAAGCTAATGCATTTCTTTCTGCCTATATAATAGTTTCCCTTCTTATCAATATTGCCCAGCAAGAAAGCTCAAGCTATTTAACCAGCAAAACTGCCGATATTTACAACCTTTTAAGTCAGTAGAGGAATTTAGGTAATTTGTTTTTTAGTGTTTACTGATTACTTAATGAATATTGTGCTCAGGGTTTTTAAATATTTATACTCTATCTCATTCCAAAAATAATTTTAAGTGTCTTGAACATTACAGAATATAAAATGTAAAGAATTAGAATCTGAACGCTGTATAATGAAAGCAAATTTTTACCAAAATTAGCTTACCAAATAAGGAAACTCTGGAGATTTATATAATGTTATGCATATTTTAAAGTTCTGGATGTTATTGTTACAAAAATCAACCCTTCCTCTTTCTTGTACAATTATTCAAGAAAGATAAAACAGAAAGCTTATATATGTAGGTCTGTCTAACTTATACCTGAAACATTCAGATGATTGATATTTTTTATTCTATCTATGAAAGGATTGCTTCTCTGTGGACTTACCTGAAATGTGTCAAAGAGAAATTTTCTATGAGAGAAATACATACACACTTAAAAAATGAAAAACTTCTTAATTATGTATCTTAGTCTCATGTTTATTCAGTCTTCGATTATTGCACATTCAATTGTAAATCTATAATAAATTAAGAGACTATTATTTTAAAAAATCATGATATAAACATTGGATATGATAAAGCATTTTGTACTCAAATGTTTTATATTTCTATTAGTTTAAAAAATTGTTACTCCTGTTTATGTGCTGTGCATATAAAAGTTTAATCTTCCTATTAGGAAGAAGACACATGTGCATTGTGTATGAAAAGATTGCCAATAACAATTATATACATCCCTAAAGCAGCCTTTGTTGAAAAAAAATGACCTTTGCATGGGTCATGTTCTACCCCCATAGCAGCGTACTATTTCCTGTTAGGTTTGAATTTACTTATAAGTGACAAAACACAAACAAGTTTTGTTCTCGTTTCAATTTTTGTTCTTTTTGTGTTTTTGTGTTTGTTGTTTTTGTTGTTTTTTACATGGCTATTTTAAAAAATCCAAGCAGGCATCCCTTTACCATCTACTAGGATAATATAATGTTGGCTACCTAGAAAATTATTATTATTATCTTTTAAGAGAGCACACAACAAAGAACATTCTTTCTCTTTGGAACCTCTTAAAATAATGCGGTCCTAAATTTTAGAAATATTTTCTTTTAATTAAAGTGAGTACAAAGATATAGAGAAGAGTTTCATTCTTATGTTTTCTCTCTCTCAAAATAATTATACTTTTGATTAAAATATTTTGTTTTAATCTTCAGAATTTTGACCATAATTTTATTTATTAAGAAGCATGACCTACAGGATTGTTTCCCAGATGTGATTTTGGAGAAGTTAGTAACTGAACATAGTGAAGACACTGTCTTGTCTCCTTCTCTCTTCTTGAAAATAGAACAAACATAGACAAGACATTATAGTGGCATGGTTTGTATTCTCCATTACACACTGAATTAGATGATGGAAAAATTTCCATGGCTGTTAGCATGACTGGAGTGGCAGAAAATAATTTCAGAGACAGATAAGGACCAGAAATGGGGGTTGTATTCACAATACCAGTGTCCAAGTACCCATTCATCCTACAGGTAGAGAGAGGTCTATAGCAGTTGCCTATGATCACATAGCACCTAAAATGTAGAAAGATACTGCCTAGAGTTTGGCCAGTACTTACACCTTGGAATAGTAAATCACTGTTGGATCCATAGTATACATTTTGGGGGTAAGAAGGAAATAAACTATAGTCCTTCATTTTATGGCTAGAAAATTAAAGCTGAGAGGACTATTTATTTGTCCAAAGTCTCACAGCAGGTTAGTGGTGGAGACTAGAGTAAAACCTAGAGATTGTAATTCCTGATATATTGATCTTTCCTCAATAGTGCCTCATCCCCTGTGTGCTAAATAAAATAAAATTAAAGAACAAATTAGCATATTCAGCATCCAAAAAATTCCTCTTGTGCCCTCAACTAAAAAGTGATAAAAGAGATTGTGTTAATAATAAAAATATCATTGGTTTTTATTTCCCCACCTACATGCAATGCCCAATGTCTATCTTATCTACCCACTCACATATTGATATTTTGAAGGTCACAATTGGAAAGATAGCTTACATGTGCTAAATTGTGTATAAGAAAAAGTTCTTTTAGAAATCCACATGAGGTAAATATGAAACAGACCAAAATATGACTGATTTGTAACAAAATAATTAGCTTAAGCCAATAGGATAATAATAAGCATAACTAACATCATTAAACATTTTAATGTACCATGTAGTCTTTTAGGCATTCATATTTAATTCACTTAATTCTTATAGCAGCTCTTCCCTAAGTATCATTATTTCCCCTAGTTCATGGATGCCTAGAGAAGTTAAGTAAGTTGCCTGAGATTATACAACCAGTGAGTGGAGGAGATAGGATTCAATGATTTACATTTTTGAAGACGACATTTATGTGTCAAAGTTTATTTATATATGGCTCAATTGTATGTCCATCTTATCTGATGTAAAAGATGTTAGGGTTTGAAGCCCATGGCCAAGAAGGAATTCTTGAGACACCTTTGGTGCCAAAAGATGGTTTTACTAAAGCGTGAGAACAGGACCTGTGGACAGAAAGAGCAGCATTGAGGTCAAGAAGAGTGGCTAATTATATACTTTCAAATTGGGAGGGGGCTAGGGATAGCCTAAGTCTCTAATGAATTTTGGAAGCAAAGTTTCTATGACCTTTAGGTGGCTAGCTATTGTTAGGAAAAGGTCATTTATTATCATCTAATAAAACCACGGTCATAATGCCCTTCAGATATATAGGGGTGGGTCATACATGTGGGAGATGATTGCCAACATATATCTTCGGGGATAGGGGTAGAGATGATATTTCCAAAGGAATTTTTTAAATACTATTTTTTAAGAATTTATTTATTTATTATTTTTAATTTTTTATTTTTTATAAACATATAATATATTTTTATCCCCCGGGGTACAGGTATGTGAATCACCGGGTTTACACACTTCACAGCACTCACCAAAGCACATACCCTCCCCAATGTCCATAACCCCACCCCCCCTTCCCCCAACCCCCCTCCCCCCAGCAACCCTCAGTTTGTTTTGTGAGATTAAGAGTCACTTATGGTTTGTCTCCCTCCCAATCCCATCTTGTTTCATTTATTCTTCTCCTACTTGCTTAACCTCCCCTGTTGCATCTCCACTTCCTCATATCAGGGAGATAATATGATAGTTGTCTTTCTCCACTTGACTTATTTAGCTAAGTATGATACCCTCTAGTTCCATCCACGTCGTCGCAAATGGCAAGATTTCATTTCTTTTGATGGCTGCATAGTATTCCATTGTGTATATATACCACATCTTCTTTATCCATTCATCTGTTGATGGACATCTAGGTTCTTTCCATAGTTTGGCTATTGTGGACACTGCTGCTATAAACATTTGGGTGCACATGCCCCTTCAGATCACATTTGTATCTTTAGGGTAAATACCTAGTACTGCAATTGCTGGGTTGTAGGGTAGCTCTATTTTCAACTTTTTGAGGAAACTCCATGCTGTTTTCCAGAATGGCTGCACTAGCTTGCATCCAGAGGAATTTTTATATGTTAAAGTAGACTTACAGGATCCTGGGAGTCAGGCTAAGATTGTCTTTTGCTCTTGGCAAAGTATTAACATCCAGGCAGCTAAGTTACTAGAGGAATGTCACTCCTCCTGTTTCAAGGAAGTGGGCTATAGGTAGTAAGGAAATTTAATTTTTCTTTTTCTTTTGTTGCATACATCATTAGCCATAAAGCTTTCTTGATTTCTTAGATCTACACTGTTCTATTCTTTCTATTGCGATTCTAGAGCCTGTGGCATATAGCCACAGAGTTTAAACATACAGTCATGTAGCTTGCCTATCCTTGTCTCCTATGTTCTTTGTTTCTTGTTTTACCCAAGTGTTGTTTATTCAGGAGACCAAAGAATTTTTTTTATAGATACGGATTTTATTTACTTACTTTTTTCAGTACATTATTAAATGCTGAGTTTTGTTGATTGACTGTGGATGTTACCCATACATATGGATTGATTGAAGAGCATTTTAGGAGACTAAAGGGAAGTAATAAGAGATTCGGTTAAATAAGGTTGTACTTGTTCCAGTTTTCTAGATATGTCTTCCTCCAGTACTAATCCCTAGCACTGCCTCAGCTTTTAAGTTGAGCATCTTCTCTTTTCTATCTATAGTGATGCCCTCTTTGCTTCTTTCCCTGCATATCACCCATTCTTTATTTGTAAAGACTTCAAGAACTTCACATTCAATTCTGTTTTCTCATTTATCTTATCACTTACCACTGCTGCAGGGTGCTTCATACTTAAACTTACCATATGGAAAGTGAATTCATTATTTATCTTTATAAAGTAAAACATTCCTGTTTCTAAACTACCTGTGCTATTCAGTAGTATCATAATTTGTGAGGCCCTGGAGTAGTGCTCATTTGGATTAATTTACCAAACACTGTGTGCCAGAAACTACATGCTCAGTACAAAGGGAGAAATATGTTATCATTCCCTCCTGAGGTAGCAGGTAAATAAGATGATTGTTAGAACACAAGGTGAGATGTTTTACCCTAGAAATCTGCATAGAAACACATGACAATCACCGTTTGCATTTGCATAGATCTCAAAAATTACTAAACAATTGTGTGCGTAAGTTTAATCTTTGAAACAACCCTGTGAGGTACTGTTGCTGCCTACAGATTCCGAGGAATCAAGTGACTTGCCTAAATGCTCCCCTGTCTTAGTCCATTCAGGCTCCTAGAACAAAAATACCATAGACTGGATGGCTTATAAACAACAGAAATTTATTACTCACAGTTCTGGGGGACGGGATGGCCAAGATCAGGATACCAACAGATTCAGTGTCTAATGAGGACTGCTTGCTGGGTCCTTACCTGGTGAGAGGGAGGAGGGAGCTCTCTGGAACATCTTTTTTTTTTTTTTTTTTTTTTTAAAGGTTTTATTTATTTATTTGACAGACAGAGATCACAAGTAGGCAGAGAGGCAGGCAGAGAGAGAGAGGAGGAAGCAGGCTCCGTGCTGAGCAGAGAGCCCAATGCGGGACCTGATCCCAGGACCCTAGGATCGTGACCGGAGCTGAAGGCAGAGACTTTAACCCACTGAGCCACCCAGACACCTCTGGAACATCTTTTATAAGGGCACTAATCCCATTTGTGAGGGCTCCACCTTTATGAGGTAACCACCTCTCAAAAGCCCCACATCTTAATACCCCCATGCAGGGGATTAGGATATCAACATATGAATTTGGGAGGACACAAGTATTGAGTCCATAGCACCTCCTCAATGTGTGGTGGAAGCATGACTGTTACAGACCTCTCAGTGGTTCTCTGTTTCTTGTGTTCTTCCTTTGCTCCTCCACAACGTAGAAGGAGAATACATGTCTCATACATCCTTGAATATCACCGCAGTACTCAATACTAGGGCTAGTACACAGGGGGTCCCCCTCCCCAAGTATTTGTTATTTTATAAGCAGAATTAAATTCAGTGTGTTGAAATGAAAGATTATAGCTCAGTTTCCATGAGAATTTTCAGCTACCTCATCTAGAAATGAAATGAATTGCTTCATCCATAGAAGTCTTAAGCAGGGTCTGGATGAACCCTTTTTGGGGGGGGGCATTATTTATGCATATGGTAAGATATTTGAATAAATGACTTATAAGATTCCTTCCAGCTCTTCATTTCTATGATTAATTTGTTTATCTACTACCTCTGCTCCTATAGACTGAGTTTGATTTTATCTTCTTTTAAAAGATACCTAATACCACTTTCCTCAGCCACTAATTCTCAAAAGACAAAGGGTTGTTATTTAAGACAGTTATGCAAACTCATCATCCATCAGTACAACGCAGAGTACATGGTATTCTTGAACCCTCCCTCTGACAACTTAATTTAGGACATCTTGTGTGGAATGAGTTCATTTCCATCCTTGGCATGGTGCATTGTCTTGTTAGAGGACTGAACCTGAAGATCATCATCTTTTTTTTTTTAAATGATTGTTCTAGTTTCCATAAAAGTTAAATAAAGCTAAAACTAGAAAACATCTCTGGCAGAAAAGGACAATTATTTTGTGACATCTAAGGAGATCTGTAAAACTTTGAGGAGTTGCTGTGAGGCTTGGTGGGATAGTCAAAGGCAAGAAGGATATGAAAAGCTCTTTCCTGCTTTCATTTTACATAGGGAGTTTTAAGTGGGTTCTGACTCCAGTGTACAAGAATGTTTGGCAAATGTACAAGAATATGCTTAGCAATGGAAAGAAATGTGAGAGGAGCACATTATAAGTCTAGAATATTCTAACTCCTGAATAAAATGGGATGAATGTATTTTTTTTTTCATAATAACAACAGCCACCTCCAATGTTAATATAATGTCTCTTCATGTGAAATTTAAATGAAAACCTGAGGTGCTATCATTGCCTCATGTGGCAATGAATCTTCATACAGGTGACTGAATTGTCAGGAATTTGGGATGGATCAGGCTATGATCTGGCATGTTTCAGGTTCAAATGTGAACAGAGATGAAAGGATGAATTAGATGAGTTCTCCGGGTACCCAAGAAATGGTAAGGATTGAGGGTCTATGGTGTCATTTTCCTGGGTGCATATTTCTGCTGTTTCATTGACAAAAATTAAAATCTCTGCCTTGCAGAAACAAATAACTCTCAGTTTTATAAATTCTGAGAATTTCCTACAATTTTCCATGCTACCTATCAGAGAGACATTCCTTTCACTCAGGGTAATGTTTAACTTAGGGTAAATGAGGAGTTTTCCTTGAATCAAACCAACATTTTAAAAAGCATCACTTATTTTCCTTTGAATGATTGCAACATGAAAAATGTATTCCACACAGATGGCCAAGCTGACAGTTCTCCACACTGGCAAAAAAGAAATCAAAAAAGAAATCTTAACCTAGGTGCGTGTAGCAAGTATACTTCAGGAATAGTCATAGTGCTTACGTCTCTTTCAAAATGTTAAAATTAACGTTGCCCATCAGATTTTCTATAAGAGGCAACCATCTAGTTTCATTGTTTTTTTTCTTACTTGGATTTGTTGTTATGATATTCTTTTTAAAAAACTATCTTTGAAATAAGTGAATAAAATAGTAGAATCTTGGCAAATTGGTCTCAAAATGTCCACCAATTTAGGGATATGAGGGAAGTAGGGGAGAAAAAGCAGTATTTACTTCAATTAGTTGCTTCCCTTAAGAATAAAATGTCCTCTTTTTTTTTTTTTTAATTATTTTTAAAATGAAAGCTGGGGCTCCTGGGTGGCTCAGCTGGTTGGGCGTCTGCCTTTGGCTCAGGTCATGGTCCCAGAGTCCTGGGATCAAGCCCCATATCAGGCTCCCCACTCAGCAAGGAGTCTCCTTCTCCTTCTGCCCTTCACCCTGCTTGTGCTCTTTCTCTCATATAAGTAAATAAAATCTTTTTTAAAAAGAAACATGAAAAATAAAATGGGTGAAAATAAATCCATACGTTAAAAAAAATGAAGTATCCTGAGCACACTCTAGTTGTATTTTAGTGAAACAGGTATTCTAGTAAAACATGAACTCATGGTACTGAAACTTGTATTATGTAGGCATGACCTTAGTGGCAGTTAATATAAAATTAGTTGCAGATACAGTTTTTGCTTTACATAATGTAAATTAAATTCAGTTGGAAAAATAATTCTAATTAAATGTTTTAATTAGAAGCCTTTTGACTCTTCTGTAATTTAATAAACAGCGTACTTCTAGTAGCCAAGGTACCAAATTTATTTAAGAAAGGTTTCAGTGGATCAAATTTCTCACTGTGAATAAATCTCATAAATCTGATTACTCCATGCAGGTTTTTGTTTCTTTGTTCATTTTGTTTTTAACATTCATTAGGCAATTAGTTCTTTCTATGAGAATGGGGACATTCTCATAGAAAGATGTTTTGAGATTTTTTTTTTGTCTCGTGCCTTGTCTTTTATCCAGTAATAGTCATAGCAATGACAAATAATAAATATTTCCATAGCAAATCCTTATTTACCAAACATGGGTCCCAAATGTATTTTAAAGCAGTAACATTTTAAGACATTAAACTCACCTAAACAGGGTGACTTCCAAGTAGCAACAGAATTAGTATGAATTTAATTAGCTGTCTATGAAAATATTATTTAAGGAGACAAACACCTCCATTGTCAGCCATTTGTTGCTCAGCATCTAACATGGACCCAGAACTGCTTTAAGTGAATATGTGATAGAGAATTACTTGGTCTTTTTTTTTTTTTTTTAAAGATTTTATTTATTTACTTGACACACACACAGAGAAATCACAAGTAGGCAGGCAGAGAGAGAGGGGGAAGCGGGCTCTCCACTGAGCAGAAAGCATGATGCAGGACTCTTTCCCAGAACCCTGAGATCATGACCTGAGCTGAAGGCAGAGGCTTAACCTACTGAGCCACCCACGTACCCTAAAATTCCTTGGTCTTTTATAGTACATGTTAGGTTCTCTCTCTCTCTCTCTCTCTCTCTTTTAAATTTTATTTATTTTATTTTTATTTTTTTTCAGTGTTCCAGAATTCATTGTTTATGCACCACACCCAATGCTCCATACAATACATTCTCTCCTTAATACCCACCACCGGGCTCACCTAACCCTCCCACTCTCCTCCACTCTGAAACCCTCAATTTGTTTCCCAGAGTCCACAGTCTCTCATGGTTTGTCTCCCTCTCTGATTTCCCCCAACTCACTTCTCTCTATCTCTTAACCAAAAGTCAAGATAGGAGGTTTAGAGTAAGCAGCAAGAGATAGTAAACATGGACACGACTTTTATCTCAGCTCAGACTATTAACAGCTTAATCTCAAGAAGAAATTTAACTTTGCTGTATTTCCATTTCCTCTCCCATAAAATGTTGAATGTAATATCTACTTTGTATGATTCCTGAGAACCTGTTTTTGCGAATCCCCTAACACTGTTTAGTTAATATTCCCTCTATATTCCCCTTCCCCTCAGTCTCCTCTCCTTACCACCTAGTGAAGGTCAGAAGAAGATCTGGACATGCAAAGATCAGGTCCCGGTCCAATTGACTCTCATCCCTTCTCTATGGAGACTGATCAGCTTCTAGAGAATCCACATCCACTGCTTAAACTAGAGTGTCCTTTCTCTGCTGCTGTATCCTTTTTATGAGAAATACAAAAGAACACTTGGCACATAACAACTTTGTTCAAATTCTTATAGAAACTTAAACACTAGCATAATCTCTCACATTTCAAAGCTGAGAACCTAGGGTGGCAACTCCAGGCCCCTAAAGTTCCTACCTAATGAAGCTCCTAGCTGTTCATTCCAGTCAACACCTGAAAATAGGGCCCATCTCCCAGTCTCTGTAGAAGTGTAGGAGCTTAACTTTGATTAAGTGCCAGTTAACAAATCCAAATGACCTAGCCATATAGATGAAATTCCCATTCTGTCCTGTACTGCCTTTCCCCCAGCACATCCCTCCCTTTCAAAAGGCTATATTCTCTTTCAATGAAGTTGGGTTGATTTCACACTGAGCTCTCTTCCCTCCTGCAGTAGTTATTACTGAGTAAAGCTTGTCAACACCACTTTAACTAGTTAATGTCTGACTTTGATTATCTTTGACACTACCCAAAAGTATTTTTCTTATCCTATTTATCCCCATGTCAGATGGAAGCTCTTTGGGCAGAGGAATAGGGAGATTGCATTGTTAGGGGAACATACTTTATTACTGCATAGCCATGGGTCACAGCATGAAAATCACAAAATGCATATACCATACAACACCATTCAACAACCTCAGTATTTTACAAGTGTACTTTAAGAAATTTTATTGGATGTAATAATTGTTTTCCATAACTATATTTTAGTCACATTATTGTTTAAAAGAATGACTTTAACAATACTTGCCATAAATTGCATGTTTTGAGGAAAAGTTTCATAAATCTTTATGGGATTTACATTTTGGTTTAGATAAACTGCTTTTGAAGTAGAATGACAATTGCTTAGATGAATCTTTTGGATATATTTATCAATACATCTTAACTTCATGTTCATTAAATATTTTTGAGAAATTGTATGTGAGCAGTTATTCTTAATGGATAGTTTATTTCAAATCCCAGAAATCTTTAATTCTACACCTTCCATTATTTTCCTTGATACCATCATGTTGTTCCATGGAGACAATAATGCAGACACTAATGATTGCTAAGAAAATCACATATAAATTGATTAAATACTCTCACAGTCAAAACAAAATCTTGACAATTATTTCATGTTTTGAAGAGGTAAGTCCTTTCGCACCATCCCCTGCCATGTTCTCTACTTTATTTTCCCTTCAAATACAATCACCTTTTTCTTGCTTTGACTCTCTGAAGTTAGAAATGCATGCGCGCACGTGCACACACACACACACACACACATTCTCTCTCTTCTTTCTCCTTGTCTCTCTGTGTCCCTCCCCATTCTTCTGAAATCTCATTTGACTCATGATGTTCCAAGCTGTACACATTTCAGTAGACAACAATTTTTGATGAAGACACACAGCATACAGCTATGGACAAGGCTGTCACTTTATTCACATATACCGGTTTCTCAGGCTCTTCAGAAGATGAGCCAAGTCTCATCTTTACACTTTTGTATCTCAGAGTCCACAGTAGCAGCTGGTTAAAAACAAAAGCAAAAAGCCAAACCAAAAGAAAAGCGTCAGTAAAATATATTGTGTGTTGAATTAAAACAAATATACAGTGTGTTCCTTGAGTAACTGAGGAAGGCACAGACCAAATGTGTACTTGAAGAGGTAGTTCGGGAATCCTAGACCTGATGACTCACCTTGATACTCACCTTGATATTCAGCCATCTCTGACAGCTCTCAGCAGGGCTCTGTCCCTTTCCCATCCTAATTAGATTTTTGTCTTTTAACACTGATGTGGACTGCTTTTCATAATTAAAATGCAACACAAAGTTGGATAGAAAATTTAATCCAGAATTTATCCAAAGAAGACTTATTCAACATTAAAAAAAAAAGTCTCCAAAGGCTAAACTATGTTTTTTTAAATTATTATTATCTAAACAAACTGTAATACACACATAAAATCCTACATCTTTGTTCAGAAACTCACATTTTCCAATTACAATAGGAGAGGCTTGACTTATTAGCAGTTAGGCTGAGAATTTATAGAATTGTTTTAATTAAATGTGAACTTAAATTGAGCCATTTTTTCTGCCATGAACATCAATTTGAATTTCAGATGCACATTTTGAAGCATGGTATTCAAATAAGGAAAGAAAGCATATCACATTTTTTTCTATACATCAGAACAAATTGTGTATACAATATGTTTTAAAAACAAAATTTTTGAAGGCCATGAAGAAAATGGAGTTTATACTCAACATCACACAGCCAGATTTTATGTCCAAACTAGTACTGGAATTCTTTGTTCTTAGTAGGCTCATTTGTGTCTCTTTATGACTTTTTGTTTTTTTTTGTTTTTTGTTTGATTTGTTTTTCCTTGAACTCTTACTCCCGTCCATCACCTGGCTTCATCACCAGCACCAAGACCCAGCTCAGACATCTCCTCCTCAGGATAACTAACACGGCTGCTACCTAGTCTCTCCATTCAACTCTTCTCTGCAAAGAGCAATGTATTTATTATCATATTAGGTCATGTAAGGGTCTATTTTACCAGACTTGCACTGTCCATTGCAGTAGCCATAACCATATGCGGCAACTTAAATAAAATTATATAAAATTAAAAATTCAGTGTTTTTATGACCCTATCACTTCTCACATTTTCAGTGGCTCCATGTGGCTATTGGTAGCTGTACGGACCAGCGCAGATATAGAATATTTCTATTATTGCAGAAAGTTCTATTGGCCAGAATGGCACTAAGCCAAACTCCTTAAAAGAGATTTGCTCTCCTGGATTTCTGGTCCCTTATCATTTGGGGTGGTATTGGAACATGGAAGATAGCCAGTACTAAACTACTGAACACAACTGAACTGAGAAATGGTGGGTGTGCTAATGTGAAAAATAGAATTAGATTGAGTCTGTGTTGCTCAAGAGTTGAGAATAAAATTTCTAATGCATAGAGGAATCATGGAGGCAGATTTGAGTTCAGATTGAAAAGCAGCTTTCTCTCAATCAACCTATTGGAAAATGAAATAAGTTTCCATGTTAGGTATTTAGCTCAGGCCCCAAAGTCATTCCATTAAAACCAGTGCTTATCTTTTAGGACTCCAGTATAACAGATCCTTAGTTTGTGGGGTGAGAATTGTCACCAGAAGAGAATAATTGAGTTTCAGTCATTCTCATGAACATTTTGAGAAAGTTTTGTGAAACTCTTCATAAACTTTGACTTCCTGTCCCATTGCCGTCTCTATCAGCAGTGATCCCTGCTTTAGAGTATCTCAGATGAATACATTCTCTTCTTAGGATAGTGTTTACTAAACTACTGTAGCTCTAAAATTTTCCTAGTTTTCCTTGTTTCAAGAAAGCCCAAATTAGGAATTAAATGTTTGTCATACACACTAACAGCAGTAAGCAAAGAATGATTGAGAAAATAGTAGCATGTCAGATTCCTGCATCATTGACTAAAAGAGGATAGGGGACAAATGTGAAATTTCCAGATTTTTAAACTCGGCTGCATTGGGGGGTTTTTCCCATAGGGGGTGCACAATAGCCATCAAGTGTGAAGAGACTGAATGTAACTTGCCTTAGTTTTCAAGCCCATGATGTGCTGGGTGGAAACCCTACAGTATATTAACTGATTCATTTTTAAAACTAGTCTCTTTTTTGGAGCAACGACAATAATTTTTGTATGTTTATCTCTGGCTTCAAAAATAACATGGCTCTAACTATAAAATATGCTTAAAATAGGAAAAATTAGCTGAGAAACAGTGGATGTTTTGTAGGTTTAAACTGTTTGTGTCACTGAAGGCATCAAGCAAAATGTACTTTTTTATGCATGAGGTTAGGTGATCTGGGGAGTAAGAACATTTCACTTCATTGTTAGGGCTACTCTGTTAATAGAACATACCCAGATTGGCATTGAACAAAAGGTTTCAAAGAGGAAGAAAGTGAACTTGAGCTTTACAAAGAATCCTAGCTTTAAATCGGGCAAAATTCTAGGCTCCTCTTTGCTACACTGGATAATCTGGGGCATTTTTTTTTTTTCTTCTTTCAGTAAGTCACTTTCCTTCTCTATTATATGGGAATACAAATCTGCTCCCTTTCAAAACAATGAAATGATGACATTGACCTAAAAAATTCTTTTAGGTAAGAAGACCTCAAATATAGGAGCAATCATTATCATCCTTAATTTATTAAACTATTAACTTAAACACCTGTTAAGGTTTAAATCGTGTCATCCAAAAAAGGATATGTGGAAGCCTAGTGCTCAGTACCCCTGAATGTGACCTTGTTTGGAAATAGGGTTGTTGCAGATGTCCTTAGTGAAAATGAGGTCATACTGCAGTATGAGAAGCTCCTAAACCAGCCTAACTTGTTTGCAGTTAAGAGGACACACAGAGACACAGGGAGAATTCCACAATGCCAGAGACAGAGACTGACTGGAGTGATGAAGCCGTACGTAAGCCAGGAATGCTTAGGACCGATGGCCACCAGCAGGAGCTAGTGAGAGGCAAGGAAGGATTCCACCCCGAGTCTCAGCAGAGGCGTGTCTCTGCCAACACCTCGATTTAAGACTTCCTGCCTTCAGAACTGTGAGAAGTGCATTCTATTGTCTGGGGCCACCAGTTTGTGGTATTTTGTGAAATAGGAAACTCATTCCACACCCAAATGGATTAGCCAGTCAGTTTCTTATTTCTAAGTTAGATACTTAATAACTAATTGGATGGAAATAACTTTTGTAAGATTGTGCGTCAGTGTCCTTTGATGAGGTTTCCCTGTCCCCCTTTTTCCTCTAACGGTCCTGTCAGCCATTTCCTCATCGCTTGCATGCTCATCCACTCACGGCTGTGGGAACGGGAAGGGGACAGGCACCAACTCCTTGAAAATATAAGCAAAATTTGGTAAATATTTGTGGAGGTACAATTTTCTGAAGCTGGAATTCTATAGTTTCTATTAGATACTCCAGGGAGAGTCTAAGAACTAGGAACCATCCTCTCTCTTAACACTGCAGATCTAAAGCACTAATCTTGTTGGGAAAAATCTGCCTGAATTCATTTTAACACCTAGAATCCACAAGACCAAGAGCTCAGGGACAGGAACTCAGTCAGAACCAGCAATGTGTTACAGCCATCTGATAGCAGTTTGTGAGAGCCAATTGGTAAATTTTCAGGATTTTGGCAAGCTGATAGCTAAGCGCAGCCATTATTAAAATTAAATTATATAAACCTACATTTAAATGCATTATATAAAAATCAATGTAAAAACTACTTATAACTCACAACATTCTAATTATTTTCACTACATTGTGCTAGGATCTATGTTCTTGAGGTTATTTGAATCTCTATGATAGACATACTATATAAGATATGTTTCTATGCATCTCTTCCCAGCCCCAGGTGTCATTAAGTTGGTAACTTGAAATCAATCATAGTAGGACTTTTGATCACCACGGAAATTGGCAAATGCTACTAGTGGGGGCTTTCACATTTCTAACCCAAAACCAAGATAGTTGATAATATTTACCAGCTTACCTCTGGTTCAGACTTGCCTGCTTGTCTAGGCTTCTCATATCCCTGGGGTTTTTAATGACTTTAGGTATTATATAAGGAATCTGGATTCAACTATAAGGAAGAGACCTTGGAAAAGGTTAAATAGGGCTATTTTACTTTTAATAAGAGAGCTCAAAAAGATTTGACAACAGTACTTTTGGTATAGAGCTGACCTTTTTGAATATAAAGTATTTGTCAGTTTTCCAATTACAAATTTTTCTGGGAACTAGATGCTACCATCTTTCTTATGCCTTATCAAGACCAAGTGTTCTCCTAAGAGATAAGAGTAAAAATGTTTACAACCTTCTGAAGACTTTTTCCCTTCTTGATCCCAGATTTTGCATGATTGAGTGGCAATTTATAAAAACAATGAGTCACACTTTGTCTTTGAAATACGACCCTTTTCTCTTGGGTCACCTTTCTAAAAAGTTTTGATACTATCTGTAACCTACAGGAGACTGTTTCTTGATTCATTATGTTACACTGATAAATTTCTCTAGGTTTTTGAAATAAACCATGCACTTGTTTTTGTTATTTTTTAAGTGTCTTTTTCTCCTCTTAATTGAGAGTTCTGAGGTGGGATATACTATAACTCACCCTTAATTTTATTTGAGTGAGATCTTGGCGAAGTCCTTCTTTAAGTTTAATATTTGGATCTTTTTCCTGGGATTGTCAATGAGTGTGACCACATGATGAAAACTCACTCTGGTCACCTAGTGCAGATTTTCAATTTTTTGTTTTTCCTGTAATTTCATTAACCTGTATTGCCCAACCACTGTGTATCACAATCTGATAAAATTATCAGAGTCATAAAAAATATATATTGGTAGCTTTTATCCCATGAGAAGCAGTTTTTAAAAATACATTTCTTTTATTTTCATGGTGTTATAACCCAAATAGAAAAGCAGATGAGCAGATTTTCCAAGACGTGGTTATTTTATTGTTAACACCTGCTGTCTGGATTTGGCAGGACTCTCCATGACACAGCTAACATTGCTCCTCTAGCCATGTGTAAATATCCTTTAGTTTCCCAATGCATGCACATCTTGACACTATTCTTGTGCTCAAGCCTTCTGTGTTACACACTACAACAGAGCATTCACAGGCAACACGAATGAATGCTTCTTCTGCATAATATACAAGCTGAAATGGCATTGCCTTCTCTGGGGGGAAAAGAAGTCATTTCATCATCATGATGAAATATTATATTTTAAAACAAAATACTTTAGCTACAAGTTCAGTGGACACAGCTAAGAATTATGGATCTCCTCTTTGGATAATCCAACTAGCCTCCTTTTGTAGTCAGGATGGCAGCACTGTACTGTTTTTCTTATTGTGGGCAAAGAGGCCAGCGATATTAGAGATGAGTAAGTAATTCGCAATAGACCAATGATTATTTTTGGCTTTTGGTGAGATTCAAGATCAACTCATTTCTAATTAAACACTGCATGTCTGCTCATTATTCCTTTAATTACATCCTTTTTCTATTGTTTTTCTCAGAACTTTGACAATAAGCACACGAGAGATGGTTTAAAAGCATTTGTTTCTGGAGTGGTGTTAGCCTTGAAAAGACAAATGGGAGAGTTCGAGAGGGCAGAAGGATGGATGTGCACCTGATATATTCACAGGAAAGTCTGAATGGTTCTCCAGTGAGGAGCTGTTTTAGCACAGGGTTCTTTATAAAAAATAGGAATGGAAGTGGTCAACTTGCCTTTGTTTTAATTTCTTTGTCTGGTACCAACATCTGGGAGGCTGCCTATCAAGGCCTCTCAGCAGGGAAAGGAAACTCTGTCCTTAGGATACCTCTCGTGTTTTACAGAAGCCAAGGGTACATAGCTTTAGGAAAAATAAAATTGGCCTCTGCTAGAAACAACTGGATTGTGACTAGACTTAGGTTAAGTATGAGGAATGCTGTCAAGGGTACAGGTATGAGAGGTGACTTGGCAGGCTTCCCACTGAGTCTTCTTCTCTTGTTTCCTCAGCAGTTTGGCTTCTTGATGCTCAGACCTCAGATAACTAATTAAAGTGCTGAAGAAGTCATTATTCTTTAATTAAATAATGGATTATTGAAGACAAAACATTCAATACATGATTGAACCTGCTGTTAAACTGAAAGATCCCTTCCTTTTAGATCTGTAATAACATTGATCCCAATAATACACCCCCAGGGGCAGGAGTAAAGCTCATGTGTCTCTGAAGGGAGAAGGGTTTGGATGGAACTCCCTAGATCCAGTAAAATAGTTCAAATGCTACCTACTTCTCTTGTGACATGCATACTCTCTTTCTGATCTCTTGGTGTTGTGCATAGGCTCTCAGTGTTATTAGTCAGGAAGGGTCTAAAGCCCTAGGAGATGGCAAGCAAGTTTCTTCATTTTCTCAGGAAGAGATAGAGTGGCCATTACTAAGGCTTTCTGTCTCTATCTCTGTGCCTACTGTAGACACTGAACTTCAGGCTCCAATTAATGGTGATAGTCCAAGGCAGGAAAGAGGTGCATTATTCTTTTGTGAATGGTTTTAAAAAGCTATAAGAGAATCACAAAAGTCATCTGTAAGAAAACACACACACACACACACACAGCTCTGATATTCACCTCCTGTTAGGCATTCACGAGTTATTAGTGTTCATATTAAATCCACTCAGTGTTTGGCTTCACGCCTATGTTTATATCACTCAAAACTCTAAAATTATATCTATCTCAGACTTAATTTGTGTGTATAAACACGATAATACATGTATTTTGTACAACTGATATGCATATTTATATACTTACACACATTTTATTTGAAAAAATTATATATATGTATATATAGAGAGAGACATTTTCCTTTCTCTTTTCTTCCTTCCTTCCTTTCTCTCTTCCCCATCCTGCTTCCTTTTCTTCTTCTGTTCCTGTCTCCCATTTTTCCTTTTTTCTACACATACCAAAATGATGTATAAAGTATCACTGATCTGTGTCTAAATACCAGAAATGCAGACTGTTGATGATTACACAGTAAAATGTAATTCTAATGGGATTTGAAGAACAAACTCTTGGCAGCATAGCAGATTATAGTGACTAAGACTGAGTCCTGAATCAAGGTTTGGCACAATTATTTCCTGTGACTTGGAAATGTCACTTAATCTCCTCAAGACTCAGTTCCTACATAAATGAAATGAGACTGTTCCTCCATTGTGTTGTATTTTTTTTTAATTTTTTATTTTTTATAAACATATATTTTTTTAATATAATTTTTTATTTTTTATAAACATATAAACATATATTTTTATCCCCAGGGGTACAGGTCTGTGAATCACCAGGTTTACACACTTCACAGCACTGTGTTGTATTTTGACATATACTGTTTAAAAATGTCTGATTAATCTTTAGTTTTTAAATTTTTTATAAGATTTTCTTTATTATTTGTCAGAGAGAGACCATAAGCAGGGAGAACAGCAGGCAGAAGGAGAAGGAGGCTCCCTGCTCAAGGAGCCCAATGTAGAACTCCATCCCAGAACCCTGCAATCACAACCTGAATGGAAGGTAGACACTTAGCCGACTAAGCCACACGGGCATCCCTTAAATGCTGTTTTAAAGGGTCTGTCCTGTGTTTTAGGAAATGGTGACACCTCTGAAAATACATGTATGATATGTTTGTCCCAAAGTACTTTTTATATGGAGCTTTTATTAGATTTTCAAAGGATTTTTCACAAATTGGTTAGGATTAAAAGATAATTCATTTTTCAGTTAGGAGATGTGTCTGTTAATCTCTTAAATTCACCAGTGTATGTGTGTGTTCCCAAAATTGGTTTGGGTCATTGATGAGGTAGCTAGAAATTATTTTTTCAGCTTGTCACATCTATTTAAACCACTTTATTGGGTGGCAAAATCATTTTTCAAATATATATTTCTTTTGTGATTATGTAAGATTTCAAAAGTGCGAGAGAGTTTAGACATTTTATGGTAGATCCCAATGTACTCTCCAGTCAACCACGTCCTAATTTAGCAATTTTTTACGTGAAGTGGCCTGTATTGCATATGAACCTTTACAGTTTGGCATCTCAAATTGTTCCTCAAGGTCTGTTTAATGTTTTCCTTCCATTAAGAGCAGTTCCCTGTACTATGTGTGGATGATCTGATTGTTCCTCTTTGTAGCAAATTAGGGAGAAAGGCACATTAGAGAGGTTCCTATTTCATAGTATGTCCACTGACAAATAATTGATCATACCAATTATTTGATTATATAATATATATATAATCAATATATATAATATATATAATCAATAATTAATTGATTGTACCAATTATTGATTATACCAATTGATAATTCAATTAAATGGGTAATTATTTTAATTGAAGAATGTTATTCTATTGGCACTGGAATGTTTTTTTAGGAATGAGGCATCACCCCCTTCTCAACTTCTAACTTTAATTATACTATAAGTAAGTTACTCAGTTGTCTTCAAGTTTTCCTACATGGATACCCCTTTGGTTGAGCTTATACTTATGAGTGACAAAGGCTGTATTCAGAAGCTTACTACTCATAAAGAACTTTTACCCTTGTGTATTATAGTTGTTTTTTGGTCAGCCACCCCAATCACCATTTGGGTCTGATGGTTATTAATAAGCATGTAACACTTCATATCTTTGCTTTGCTTTCCATGTTCTGCCCTCACTAATGAAGGATCTTCATGTTGGAACTTATAAATAAATCAGTGGAATTCTAATGGCATCTTCCTCTCCTAGTGGCAGTCCATTATACTGGATGGTCAATGATGAAATCAGGGAAGATCACTCCATAATGCTCATCTCTGGTTATAGATTTGGCATTTTCTCAGCTCACATATATATGCCTTTAGTCATTATGTAAAAATAATAGTCATAGAATTTTTAATGACCACTGTCTTTGTGTTCTTATGTGGACTTTCAAAATACTTTTTGCTGATATAAGGAACAATGAAAATCCAAACTATCTGGGTATCCCATGATAAACAAGTAGAGTCGTCTTCTCAACTTTCCACAATTAGATTTATAAATGGTATAAACCAGATTTAAAGTGTCCAGGCAGGTGTCTTCTATGTAGGTTGATTAATTAGGGAGTAACTTTTTTTAGGCATGGCAATGCTTATCTCAAATCTATCGCTGTCTTCTGGGGTGGTGATGCTAACAATAAAGCAAGGGCATGCATTTAACCAGTGAAAATGCTATCTGGAAAAATAAAAAGTGATGGCATAAATGGAAGGACCACAAAATAAGAATGACTTTGAGTTTGTGTGTGTGTGTGTGTGTGTGTGTGTAATTTATATAATTTTTATTTTTTACAGCTTTGTTGATATATAATTTGCATATAACATTATAGAAGTTCAAGGTGAACCATTTAATAATTTGATATGTGTGTGTATATATATGCATATATATATATAGTAAATGATTATCATAATAAGTTTGGTTAACACATCCATCACTAGACAGTTACAATCTTTATTATTATTACTTCTTATGGTGAGAACATTTAAGATCTGGTCTCTTAGCAACTTTCAAATATACAGTACAGTATTATTAACTATAGTCATTATGTAGTACATTATATCCTCAGTGCTTATACATCTTGAAATTTAAATTTTGTACCATTTGTCCACCTTCACCCATTTTCTCTGTCCTTTCTCCCCCCATCTAATCCCTGGCAACTACCAATCTGGTTTACACTTACGTGAAAGCATACAGTGTATGTCTCTCTCTGTCTGGCATATTTCACTTAGCATAATGTTCTCAAGGTTCACTCATGTTGCTACAGATATCAGGGTTTCCTTCTCTTTATGGCTGAATATTTCATTACACACACATGCACACAAGCTACATTTTTTAATCCATTCATCCACTGATGAATACTTAGGTTGTTGCCATGTCTTGGCTGTTGTAAATAATGTTACAATAAACATGCAGTACAGATATCACTTCAATATTGTGATTTTATTTCCTTTGCACATATTTCCAGAAGTAGATAGTATGGCAGTTCTGTTTTTAGCTTTTTGAGGAACCTCCATACTGTTTCCAGTAATGGCTGCACCAGCTTGCATTCCCATCAACAGTGCACAAGGATTCCCTTTTTACCATATCCACACCAGCATTTGTTATCTCTTGTCATTCCGATAGTAGCCACTCTAACAGATACGAGGTGATACCTCACTGTGGTTTTGACTTGTGTTTTGCTATTGGTTCATGATGTTGAACTCTTTTTCATATACCTTCTGGCCATTTGAATATCTTCTTTGTAAAAATGCCTATTTAGGTTCTTTGTCTATTTCTTAATTGGGTCATTTATGATTATTATCATTATTTTTGGTGTTGAGTAGGGCTTTGGAGTATCGTATGATCTGGTAAGGACATAGCCTATGTCAGATTGTAGAATGGGCTCCAGAGCCAATAAAGTTCATTGGCTGGGGACTCCAATTAGAACTGCTGACTGAACTTCCTGACCATGTGGGGCCATTGGCTCAGCTCTGCAGATGGCATGCCCACTAGCTGGGATCTCACATCGGGTAATCCTAAAAGCAAGAATATGGTCTGCCAAGATCCGAATGCTGAGTTCTGTAAGCCCAGTCCCTTTCTCCATCTGTACTTGATACCTTGTGGTTGAGTCCTCCAGATTCCTCCAGTGATTTCTGTGAGGTGAGGTGAGCCCCAACTGAGCTTCCCAGAAAGCATCCTGCAACGACAGGGGAACTAGGCATCCACCTTGAGCTTCCCCCACACACGCACTGGAAAAACCATAGACCCAGGGTGCCCTTTCTGTGTGTACTGTGCTGGCCTAAGGAAGGAGCAGTGTGGTCAGAATATAGTCTCCCCACTTACCTTTCTAATGTGGTCTTTATTCTCTATTGTCCAAGGAGTGCTTTAGCTTTGCCACAGGTTTCTGGGATTGTCACAATGGTGTCTTGTCCATGGGTAGATAGTAGTTTGTCTCACTGTGAAGGAAAATAAAATGGAAAATGACCTATGTTGCTATCTGAATGATGTCATGGAAATCCATTATTATTATAAAAATATTTTACAGGAAAACATAAACTTAGAGGTAAATATTTATATCTACCTCCAACGTAGAGATGTGGAATCCAAGAATCCCAAACGAACATAAAACTGTATGCTGATACCAATATTAGTTTGATAAAGTGAAACTGTGCCATGGTCATTTTGGTACATTGTTCATTTTGGCCTGTATAGAGGTTGGTCATTCATAAAAGCCAGGCAGGAGGCAGACATATGTCAAACCATCATGTAAGCACAACTGTTTGAATTAGTTTCATTATTACCTGTAAGCTGCTCTGACCTTGTCAGTTCTGGAGAACAGAGCTCTTAAGTCTTGAGTCCTGTCAATAAATATCTGGCAGCTGATCCACTTCCAACAGGGCATGACAAGGTCATGATGTTTTGCAATCTCCTCTTCCTACAAACAGTAACGTCCTTGGATTCCAAAGAGATTGCTTTACAGCATGTGATGTTACCATCAGAATGGTGAATTCAACTGGAACTTATTAATCACCATAGGCTGATTTGAAGCAGATGATAGACCAGTTCTGTGGGAATGCCAAGGCAATTTAAAAACAACAACAAAACAAAAACAAAAACAAATCTCTAACTGAAGTGAAGCGACTGATTAAGTTGTTTGTGTGGACTCCAAGCTTCATACTTAGAACAAAATTAGCTGCATCTGGCATTATGGAAGTTAACAATCTAGCCTCAGTTGAAAAATTCACTGAGGTTGAATTATAATGGCTATGATAATTTAGAGAGATGTGGTTACTTGTAGAGAAACCCAAGTTGACAATGATAAATTTCATAATAAATTTATGGAAAGTTTGGATGTGGGTGTTAGCCAATTAAATGAGCAATCA
Organism: Mustela nigripes; assembly: GCF_022355385.1. Lineage (NCBI taxonomy): Eukaryota > Metazoa > Chordata > Mammalia > Carnivora > Mustelidae > Mustela > Mustela nigripes. The sequence continues at coordinate 70,074,229 of NC_081564.1, forward strand.
GAATCCAAATAAAATTAATTTCCTTTGAACTACCAACTCCATGGAGAGCCCCATTACTTGGCAAAAACAGACAACTTATAGAAGAAATCCATCAAAATATATTGTCTGGAACTAAACAAGGGCTGAGGTAGCAACTGTGTTAGATGGAAAAGAAACCTAATTTGGAATCAGAATCAACTATTAACTTTTAAGTAAAATAGGCTGAAAGTCAGAGGCAACTTAGGGCTTGAAAGTAGAAACTACACCTCACATTTTTTCTGAATGTATGCATATACTATTTTATATACACACACATGAATTTCAGTAAAGTAATGATCGGTTCCCAATAGGACAAAATTTAAGTCCAGAAGTTCTAAATAAAAATACCTATAGGGCCAGGAAATTAACATGAATATTAATATAAAGTGCCCAGTAGTGAATGTTGGGAACTGTGGCCAAGAAGGGAGCTTATGACTTATTTAAAGTCATTTTCATTCAGTTTTCTGATTTAGACATAATTTTTGGCCAATACAGATTCTGGGAATTTTGACCAGTAGACCTCTAGATTTGAGAACTCATTCTGAGACTATTAAGTAATTATGTGAACCAAATCTACCTAAAGATATACTACATAAGGGTAAGAAAGATTTTACAATTCCAAGATGATAAAAAGAAGTAGCCCCAGAATTTGTGCAGAACATGATTTAAAATGCATCTAATGGGCGCCTGGGTGGCTCAGTGGGTTGAGCCGCTGCCTTCGGCTCAGGTCATGATCTCGGGGTCCTGGGATCGAGTCCCGCATCAGGCTGTCTGCTCAGCAGGAGCCTGCTTCCTCCTCTCTCTCTCTCTGCCTGCCTCTCTGCCTACTCGTGATCTCTGTCAAATAAATAAATAAAATCTTTAAAAAAATAATAATAAAATAAAATAAAATGCATCTAAAATAAAATAGAATAAAATAAAATGCATCTAAATAACATGTAGAAATGGTGGAGTTCTCACCTAAAAACTCGGGCTCTAATACTTACTAACATTTTAGCACCGTGCATTGAATTTTTTGATTAAAGTTGCTCAGCTAACACATTTTATTCAATTGACTTAGATCAAACCTTTATGTTTATTGATAGCACTTCACTTTACTTACTATTTTGCTGACTCATAGGCCATCTTTACCATTGATCATTAGTATCTATTCTGCCTAATTACACTTCTGTTGATACCTCAGTATTTCTACTTAATTTGCTTCCTAGGAAGTGGTGGGAAACAGAAACCTTTAGCCATTTCCATTGCTCCAGGATATGCTTCTGCCTGGTACTATTTATCTATTTTCACTAGAGAGTATGTTCTATGGAAAGAATAATTAGAATTCTTTCCTGTACCTAATGAGTACTTGGCATACAAAATTTTAAATTTAGTTCTAAGCGAATTCATAGGTTTTAAAATATACCCATATAAATTAAATTGGTAATAAACTCATGGCATAACTGTAGCATATTTTAAGCTATGTCACATTTTTTTCTAAATTCCCCATTTTGGTAACTTTGTCTACATTTTTGGAATTTGCCATTATTACTCAATAAATATAAGTAAGTGGATGAATGGCTGGGTATATTATACTTAAAGTTATTATTAACAAAAACTGTAAACTATACATTTAGAAGAAACTTCTCAGTAAACACTATGAGTATGAGCAAACAGCGTCAACTTTGATACAGGCAGAAAGTGAAAGCAATACAAAACAACACTAGTAATTCTAAAATGAACAGGTGACAGATGAATCTCTACATGCATCAGTAATGCCAGAAGTAATGGTTATAATAAGCGATGTATATTAGAACTCCCATCTCATATTCCTAACCCTCAAATTCAGAATTATATTGAAGAAGGAATTTTAAACAGACCTGAAAAGATTAGATCAGGATGTATAGCAATCCTCATTAATAATCCTTTTGCCACTGTGGATTCTTATCTCACGTAATTTGTGGGTGGTAGGAGGAATTATTTTTATCTGAACTGACCTTATTTTTGAGCCCATAGATTGATGCATCCTCATTTATTTAGAACTGAAAAGAAAATACAAGAAACTGAGAGATATTATTCTCTGATTCTTTAAACCCATTGTTTTTAGTTAAAGATGGTTATAATATTAATGAAAATGAGGGATATTCCTCAAATCCAGAGTCCTTGGTCACTGTATTAAATTGTCACTGGTATTATCATTGGAGGCCTGGGATTGGCATCTGTGAGACACCAAAGCGGTCTCTTCATTATGTTGATTATATGGTTAGGGAAATGGTGCTGGTGGTTTCAGAGTGGGAGTAAAAACAAAAAGGAGCAAAAGTCCATATAAGAAGTATAAGAAATTTTTAAACTTCTGAACTCAGATTTGGCAACTAGGTGACTTCTTTTTAGATCATATATTAGAGATTTGTACCTGTAAATATTTCTCCATCATACAGTTCTTGGATGGTGGAGTAAGTCTGTTCTGCATGTACCAGTAAGAAGATACAATGTTAGCATTTTGGTTAGGTTTTGGCATTTAGTTAGGTTAGTTTGGTTTTGATCAAAATTCCTGGTTAGAAAATTTGGAAATTTAAAAAAGCAATTGCGTTTTCTTATGGTCTGAAGTGGGCACACAACAGTAAAAGTTTTAATTCCACTATGCTTTCACATAAAGTCTAACTCAATTGAAAACATCTGCTCTGGTGGCTCTCAGAATCAATGGCTTTGTCACTGGTCTAATCATACCTTGAACTTGATTGTTGAACGCCCAAAGTGGCTTCTCTGGGGAGAGGCAATGAAGCAGCAGGAGTAACTCTGGGAAATATATGTGACAGATGTTTTAACAATCAAATCCATCAAATATTACTGCTTTAAATTCACTCAAAATTGATTAGACCCACTTGCGTGATCTTGCCTCACACTGATTTTGTTTAGTTTAGTTAATGTTGCAATTAATCTTTGCAAAAATCTAATTCATCCCCCAGCTTCTTTCATGCTATGATCTGTTTGTGTAAATCTTCTGAAGCAAAATACCCTGTCTAATTTGATCTGTTGTCCTGACTGAAAATAGTAAGTTGATATTGCTTTGTTTCTACAGTGATATAATTAAGATGCCCACGCTTTTCTAATTAATCTAATCTAAAATTGCTTTGGCTATTAGATATCCTAATAGAATATAATGCATTGTTTTTCTTTCTTATCTCTGTCATTAGTCAAGAGAATTAATTTTACCAAGTTTGAAACGTACCCAATATTTATTTGCATATTCAGATTTCAAATCGAACCAGACTTCTTTGTCAAAGATGATCCATCATTTACTAAATAGTATTACTTCGAAGAATCATTTTAATAAGGTTTAAAATATAATATATAATAATAAATAATGCTATATCATTTGTAATTTTATTTATATTTAGCATATTATATGTATCTATATATTTATAGTTTATAACCTATTTAATATATTTAGGGTTAGGTAGTATAATATGTATATAATGCATTTAATGCATTACCTTAAACAATATATTGCATCTAGTAATATATTTAGGTATATGTATATACCTAAATAATTATTTATAAAGCTTATAATATGCTACCTGTTATATTCTAGATGAGCAAAAAGCACACTTTACACCGAACAATATAATGGGACAACAGATAAAAAATAAACAAACATCTAAGGAAGACAAATTTGTATATAGCCATTTCATTTTGAATTTATTAGAGATCATTATAGCTTATGGTTAATTTTTAGAAGTGAAAAAGAAATGTGCATATTCTCTCAAAATTATTTTAGAGTATAAGACTATAAACAGGAAAAAGGAGTTGTATATTGAGTCTTTGTTACAATTACTTGTATAAATAAAATTTACAATTAAAATTAGCAATGAGATACTTATTGTAAATTTTTCTAGGAAAAAATATCAGATTCAGTGTTCAAAGAAAGATATATTTACAGGTAGACATGCACCTAGAAATTTTAAACTTCAAATTAGCCTTTCTATTAATAAAAAGTAGGGGTAGGAAAGGCTTTAGAAAACCATAAATAGGGACACCTGGGTGGCTCAATTGGGTAAGCGCCTGCCTTTGGCCCAGATCATGATCTCAGGGTCATGAGATCCAGTCCCACATTGGGCTTCTTGCTCAGTGGGGAGTCTGCTTCTCCCTCTCCCTCTACCCCCGACTTGTGCTCTCTTTCTCTCTCTCAATTCAAATAAGTGAATAAAATCTTAAAAAAAAAGAAAAGAAAATTATAAATAAATTTTCTCTGAATTTTTCTCTGAGTGATACATTTTACAAATCAGAATTTCTTCCTCTGGCATATGGCAAACATTATTTTTAGAAAAGGCTGTGCAGAGATTAGAATTAAAAGAGTTTGTTTGTTTGTTTTTTGAATGAGTAAGTCACATTACATTTGTTAATGAAATGATTTAGTAAGGAAACTAAAAAGGATAAGTCCATTAAGCAACGTTAGACTGTAGCTCTACCATCTGCAAAGAAAAGTAGTCTGATTATTATTCTGGGATGTTCAAATATGATATTAAATACACTTACATTAAAAGTATAAATTTAATTAGATGACTCATAGAAATATTAAATTTGCACCATATATTAATGTGCTGATAAAACTATTCTTTAAAAAAAAAAATTCCTAAATTCACTTCGCTAATACTCTGAAAGCATATAGAAGAGTATATGAATAATAGTTTACTCAATATATCAATTGTTGGCACTAAGACATTTTAATAGATTGTTTGGTTGTTTGCATATAATTGAAAGAAGTTGGTATTATCCTCAGAGTTGTTTGCATCTCAGGAAAACTCTTTTTACATGTTCTGTTTAGGAACAATTTTGTTTTAAATTAATTTTGAACATTTTTGTCAAGCATTTCAATGCTTAAAATATTCCTTTTCTAAAAACATAATCTAGTCTCCATATGTTTTCAGCTTTGGCTATATTTTCCTCCTTTATGTCTAAATTTAGTATTTTAATTTTACTTCACAAGGTTATATGTATATTTTTAATTTTGCAAATAGAGTTATATCTAAGCTCAAAAATTAGCCTTCCATGATTTGGACTGTTAAAAATCAGACCCTTTATAACAAATGCTTTTAAGAACATTTTACTCATAATAAATTACATGAATGGAAAAACTTGTAATACTGGGACAAAATTGCTATGGAAAAGAGTTTCTAATGAATAAATACATTTTCTAATTGCATATGTTTAGGGCAAAATTCAGATTAAATTGAATTAAAGGCATTCTGCAGCTAAATAGGAATGGATTAAATCCTCCCTTCCTACTAATTAAGTTAATGGAGTCTACCATTGCTTTTTTCTACCAAGGTATCCCGACTTTCACATATTTTCCACAGTAACATATATAACACAGATTTACCCAGTCCTTGACTATGTTGTATATTCATGTTATAATGACTATAAATATAAATAGACTTAATAACATTTTTTAAAAGTTTAAAAAAATCATGTGGACTCTATTGATGTCGTGAAGAAAAACATATGGAAAACTTCAGCATCCTTAGTTGTGGAAATGCAAATTAAATAACAATGAAATATCTTCCCATACACGCCAGGATGCTTAAATTAAAAAGACTGACAATACAAAGTGTTGATAAGGATGTGGAACAACTGGTGGAACTACAAACACTAAACCTCATGATTCAGAAAGACATTTGATGATGTCTAACTAACCCAAGGCTTGCATATGGCCAAGCAATTCTACTTCTAGCTATATATCTAAGAAATATGAATATATGTGCACAAAATGATTCACAGTGGAATAACCATAGTAGCACCAAACTGGAAACAACCCAAATATACATGAAAAGGAAAATAAATGCTTTTAGAGTCAACAGAATCAGTAGAATACTGCAGAGAAATAAAAAAGAACATACAAATTGTTGTAGACTACAATATGGATAAATCTCAAATCCATTATTTTGAGAAAAAGAAATAAAAAACGTACGTACTCTAAGAATCTATTCTTATGAAATTCAAGAAAAAGGCAAACTTCTTGTTTATGATAGAAGCCTAAATAGAAGTTACTTCTTGGAGGCAGATTTTGACTAAAAAAGAGTCCAGTAGAAGTTCAGGTGAAAGGAAGTGCTTTATATCTTGATTTTGTTAGAGTGTACATACATATGCATAAATATATATATTCACACGTAAATATTAATTATGTGATATGGTTAAGTGTTGTACATCTTACCAAATGTAAATTACACCCTAAGAAATAAAGGAAACATTTTACTATCAATTATTATTATATAGAAAAAAATTAGGATATTTTCATGAGTATTGATTATACTCACACAAAAATACTTAAAGGCCTTAAAATCTGAGTTTAATTCTTCAGTCTGACTACCCTTGCTTTCTAACAAACTCTTGCTTTCTTAAGAGTTGTCTTTGTCACATAGCACACTTTAATCAAAGCTCAAAAACTCTACCAATATAATGGGGGGAAAGGGAACAGTTTATAAATCAGAAGTTGCCTACCTCCATCACTGATTTACTATATTTGAAAAAATGATACAAGTGTAAAAGACTGAAACATTGATCTGTGGATACATACTTGTATATGCCAAGACTGTGCTAAGTCCTCTTACATGGACCATTTCACTATTCCTCGTAACAAGACTGATGACATGGGTACTACTGTTTAATCTTAGCAGTCCTAGAATCAGATCTCAAACCCAAGCACGGTGAGTGCAGAGAACCTGTCCTTAACAATGTATTATTTGTACACCGAGTGTTCTGAGTGTGGCGATTACATGACCAAAACAGCTGGTCTGTTGTGTCACTATGCATTTGGGCTGTTTGAAAGAACGAGATGAATCACTTGCTTATTAGCAAGTTGACTACTGCAATTTCTGAGACATATATTTGAAATGTAACCAGTTCTTTGGAAAATGTAGATAACTTTTTATGCTCTTGACACTTTAAGATGCAGATACAGATATAGATACTTCAAGTAGGATGTTTCTCTATATTTGAATGAAGTAAATTAGCATTATGGACTATAAAAGGAAGATGCAGGAAGGCGCACATCAAAAGGGTAATATATTCTCTGACTCTGGAGAAAAGATCATTGGCTTTGAATTTGAAATTACCAAAGGAAATCTTAGAAAGAGTGGGTGAGATGCTGCATAAGCATCTGAGGTTGGAAAAAGGAAATACTGGGAATATCAAAGTGAAGGTGGCCCCGGAAGTACTTTCTGGTGAAATCTGTATGATACAGTATTGTGAAGGAATGTGGTTCTCCATTTAATTAAATTCCCTAGGGAATAAAAAATTACCTTACAGATCTTACTGAAGATGGTTTTCCCCAAAATAATTAAGATTAGTATGTAATGAATACTCTACTAAGGGAAGGAAAATTCAGTTGTAAAATTATCATCCATTCAATTCCCTTAGAAATTTGACCAGAGGGAAGGAATGTCAACAGTTACACTCAGATTCTAGAGTACCACTAAATTTCCTCTCTATAGTTTTCCCAACTTCCAGGATGACGATTGATGATGAGAAGTTTAACAAAGTGAGTTCATAACTGATTCTGAAATTCAGTTATAAAATTATATATAGTGAACCCCAAATGCGGAAGGAGCTGGAATCTTTCTTATCTGCCAACTAGCCAAAACCTTAGAACATAGAGTTTCAGGATGAACATAAACTTCATTTGCTTAGCTGAATTAAACAACATTCGGCTTGGATGAATGTGGTTAATCTGAGACTCTGTTAAGTACAAATGCAATTTCAGATTTTCTCCAGCTTAAGTTTATTGACATTTTTTTTTCTCTCGTGCAGATTAACCTTACTTGATTGTGCTGAGTTGCTGCTGGTGGATTTAGGTGTCCCTAGCATCAGTCATATTTAGGGTATGTGCATGCATGTGAAGGAAGAAAGTTTGCAATGTTTTTTCAGCTACTTTAGATAGATCCATTTTTATCTGCAAGTCTGAAGAGGTTATATACTTACACAAGCATTATGTTTATAATTTTTTAAAGAAAATTACTGTTTTTTTTAACTGCAGCAATAATGGAGATCCAGAGACTTACTCTATCATATGACAGACAAAACCTAAAATCATTACTTGTGAGGATATCACAAATTTTTTAAAAAATGTAAAAACTACATTTTAAACAAACTTATCCCTAGTCACAGATGAAGAAAGTTCCATTACATTCTATAGATGAGGGCATTTCAACCATTAACATCTTTCTTAAAAACCTGTATGTTACTAAGACATGATCTCTCACCAAGACACATGAAAATATATGGAGAATAATTTTCTAAAACTTGTGGAATTGACTATGAGGGTCCACAGAATCAACTTTATCACTCTTTAATGTTTGTCCATGATTGATAGGGGAAGTAAATTAATTGGACCAAAAAATTGTCCCTCTTAAGAATACCTATTTCTGCAAAGAAAAAAAAAAAAGAGAGAGAGAGAGAGAATTTATTCACATTTCCCTTTATCTTTTTTTCATCTTCTCAAGCTCTATTAAAATGGACAATATACAGAGGTGAGTTCGAATGTAGAAGTCAAACTATGCCCTTGGTGTAGTTGCAAATAAGTTCTTAATTCAGATCCTGCTCAAATTTCGACTCGGTGTTTAAAACTATTAAACTGGAAAGGCAAATATTTCTCACTGAAAGCACTGATAAAGATATACCCCTACAGAACAAAATAGGATATGTCTTTGAAAAAGCAGATCTGATAACGTAGCTAGAAAAATGTATTTGAGAAGCGTTGCCCTTGGTCTGGCTCTAGTTTTATTTTTATTTTTTTTTCCAAAGATTTTATTTATTTATTTGACAGAGAGAAATCACAAGTAGATGGAGAGGCAGGCAGAGAGAGAGAGGGGGAAGCAGGCTCCCTGCTGAGCAAAGAGCCCCATGCAGGACTCGATCCCAGGACCCTGAGATCATGACCTGAGCCGAAGGCAGCAGCTTAACCCACTGAGCCACCCAGGTGCCCCTGGCTCTAGTTTTAAAAGTTACGTAACTTTAGGGGTGCCTGGGTGGCTCAGTGGGTTAAGCCGCTGCCTTCGGCTCAGGTCATGATCTCAGTGTCCTGGGATCGAGCCCCGCATCGGGCTCTCTGCTCCACAGGGAGCCTGCTTCCCTTTCTCTCTCTCTCTGCCTGCCTCTCTGCCTACTTGTGATCTCTGTCTGTCAAATAAATAAATAAAATCTTTAAAAAAAAAAAAGTTACGTAACTTTAATCATTGTGATCGAATTTAAAAATAAGAACAAAACCTGCAAAAATTGGTTATGTGCATTTCCATTATGTATTATCTGTTAGAAATAGTGGAAGTAAAATATGTTGCCTCACATTTTTGAAAGTCATGACCTGGCAAAATGGGGTAACTATATAGTAAAAACTTAATTCTTCTATTTGCTTAATTGCATAAAGGAGGTCTCAGAGTATTTAGTTTCTCAAGACCAGGGAAATAACTCTCTGGGAAGATGCTGCAAAATCAGTTTTGCAACTGTGTCAAATTATAGAGGCAATGAGCAAAGAATAAATATGTTTGTTTTCCAAATATTTTTCACATGTCTGCTCTTCAATATTTGGGGCTTATCAGCAACTAAAAAATTGAGTCAAGTATTTATGGTAAACTGGGTTTTACTGAAGTATGTTTGGTGGTTGATAAGGATTTCCTCTCCAAGAGGCTAAAATGGAGTTAGTCCTCTTCAGTATATTTTATGTCAATGTGCAGTCGAGTACTTTGAGAAATGGTTTATAGCAGTTCTTACTTTGATTTTACAAAAGGCAATGTAGCATTCCAGAGTATGGCAATGTTCTATTTTTTTAAGATTGGTGGGGAATTCACAAATGTTCACTTTACTATTGTGTTTTATAGCATGCAAATGTATTTTACTTTCATATGACTTTATGCAGCAATGCCTTCCAATAAAAATTTAAATTAATAATATGCCATTAAGCATTCAAAGAACACATAATTTAAGTAGAGAGCTAACTCTTTACTTCAATGTTTATTAAAGTGTGACTTTTTTCCCCACCAGTTTTGTCTTCAGTTATCTAATTATTTTAACTCTATATAGTTTAGAAAGGGATAAATCCAATCTTAGAAATGTGTGAATTATTTCAATATCCATAGTAAATCCTCAATCTCTAGTTATGGGTACAGTTAATGACTTTAAATTAGTACTTCCATTCATGATATATTCAAGGTATATTTAGAGCAATGGTTCATAAATTTATGGAGACTGAAAACACGAGGGCTTGTCACCACCCCATCCCAGAAAAAATGTATACATGCTTATACATACATTCAAAAAATAAAGCTTAATATAGGAGTTAATATAATAGTTTAAATATAAATCCATCTCCATCCATCACTGGTAGATAAAACACCACTGACTCTCAGTGTGCAACACAAACAATTATAGTACTTCTTTTTCCAATACTGTAGGTTCCCCGAATTTGACCCTGATGCAAACTTACAGGACTTGTTTAGTTTCATGCCGCCTGAGTTCCCTTGTGTTAAGTTTTCCATGGCGGTCCTTCGATCTATTTCTATTACCTGTTCTTAATCCCTGTTGTTTAGAGGATTTCAGTTGCAACAGACATTTATCCACACAGAGGCACAATCTGTATTCCACTGAAGTGTGTGTATTCCTGTCTTGATCTTTGATGTTAAATGTGACTTTCAGGTCTTAATAAAATTGTTTAAGAGTATCCAAGGGATCGAAAGCTGTCATTATATTATCCTACCTAAGCACAATGATACTAACTCATGGCTGCACAACACATACATACAAATAAATATTGACATTGCAGTGAGGAATACACAACAGCATCAGGCTTTCAACTGCATTGGCCTTCACCCATACTCTGGATAGAAGTATTACGTTAGGTGTTCCCAACCTGGCTTTAACGGATAAGCATTCTTCACTAACTTCTTTGCCTCTGTGATTTATTTTTTCCAGGGTGTTTTCATATTCTGTTGTCTCCATAAGGAACATTCCTGTCTTACCAACTGTAATTTTTTTTTGTTTGTTTAATACATCAGCTTTAACATTCCTTCCTCAGAGTCACTTTATCTGAACATGCCCTTTTTCTATCATAGCATGAAATTCACCCCCCCCAATTTCAAAGAACAGAATAGTATGATGCCTAGAACATTGCATGTGCTCAAGCAACATTCATTGTTGAACATTGAATATGTGACAGACTGACCTAATGAATGAGTGAATGCTATCTTCTAGCATATATTAAAAATATACTTGCTAGATAAGAGGTTGTCCTTCACTTTTGATTTTAGAGATGCTCAAGTCAAAAACTGAAATAATTGATTTTTCACTTGTCTATATATAATTTAGGTACAAGTGCTGTCATATTATACCTAAATTATGATTGTCTATTTTTTAAAGATTTTATTTATTTATTTGAGAGAATGAGAGAGTGAGAGAGTGCATGCATAAACACAGGGGAGGGGCAAAGGGAGAGGGAGAAGCAGACTCTGAGCTGAGCGGGGAGCTTGATAGGAGGCTCCATCCCAGGACCCCAGAGTCATGACCTGTGCTAAGGCAGACACTTAACTGATTGAGCCCCCAAGTACCCCAAGATTGTCTATTTTTTATACAATGTCTTTTTAATATATTTTCTTCATTTAATTTATATTCCTTCCTACAAGAATTTAAGAGTTCAGAACCATGAAGAGTTCCAAGTTGATTTGAACCAACAAAGAACCTGATGTCTGAATTTACCTTTGTGAAATCTAACATCTTACTGTAATCAGTATGTCAAGCTCTGTTGTTCCCTGAGTAGGTCTTATACTATCTAGAACAATTCTTTCAAATAGTTTCATTTTTTAATAAATAAGATAGCTGAAATCCTTCAGTAATTCAAGAGCAGACTCCAAAATTGAGGATCTTTTTCTATAACTCTCTACCTCTTTGAAACTATAGTTCTTATATTGTATCAAAACTGAATTTCCCCATTTTACCTGTATGGTTCATTGGAATTTAAAAGTCAATACCTCCTAATTTTTCAGAAAATGTTAGAATTCACCTTGTGATTTGAGAATAAGTTCCGGGGTAGGACATTTTATATTTTAAAAATTGAAGAGAAGCTGGAGACTCTGCCATGAGCTACTTTTCTTGAGCTATAATCTCTAGAACACTTTTGGTTACATGTACACATCCTTCTAATTTGTCATTTCTTTGTTCTTGGGATCTACATACTTCTAATGGTTAAGCACACCAGCCTCATCCCTTCCTTCATCCTTAAACCTTCCTCTTTCTTGTTCATAAAATATCAAATCCACAAATGAAATTCCTACTATATGATATAATATCTTTGCCATGATATATTACAGATTCTCTGATTCCTTACACCAGAGATTTGGAAACTATGGACTGTGGATCAAATTTAGCCCACCACTTGTTCTTTAAAATAAAGTTTTATTGGATTTCAGCCATGTTTATTTGTTTACATGTTATCTATGGCTGCTTATAGGCTACAACAACAAAGCGGAAACACTTGGCTTGCAAAGCTTAAAATATTTACTCTCTGGCCTTTAACAGAAAAGAGCCTTTACTGACCCCTAATTTGGACACAGGGAAATGTTAAGTGCAGTTTTCAATAACATATTAAAGACAATAAAGTTTCCTGGATATTAGAATTACAAATTACAAAGATTGTGGCTATATGCAGGTAAACTAAAAGTGAATCAGAGTCATAAGAAACAGAATGATGGAGACTGTGGGGCACTGGTAGATTCACACTTAAGAAATACCACTACTACCCAGGCCCATGTCAATTTGCCCTACTGGGTTGTGGACCGTTAGCAACCTAAGTTTTCAAGAGAAGCCAGGAATTTATATTTTTAAAAACACCTTAGTGTATATTTTAGGACTATTTGTGCCCAAAAAGACAAAACTTGAATTTGGCTACAGATCATCATTTGTAATCAGCACTTTAAAAAAATTCAAGTTTTCCCCTATAAATCTAAAATTGAACCATATCATAGCCCTAGAGAGATAGTAGTAAAATATAAATATTTCTGTGAATTGCTCTTAAAATATAATAGAATTTCTGTCACTTAAATTAACATATTTATAAACTAGTAGAAATGTTATTGATCAAGCTTATGAGGGGTTTCTTCAAAATTAAATCTGTAGCAAAAGTTATTTAGAACCAGCAATAATCAAAAAGAGAAAGGTCACATACTATTCCTAATCAATATGGTATGCTCCACACTCCTTATTAGTTCTTAACCCTCAATGTGAATGTTAATGAAATCTAATTAGCCTTGGGTGAACACCTGTCAATATCTATTGAGGCAAAGAGAAAACTGTAACAAATACCTTAATTGTGTCTTCGTGCATCTTGGCTTTTAAAAACTTTTCAGGACAACAAATTTCCCATTTAGAAGGGTATGAATAAGTCAAGAGTTGGGAATTCAGTCAAATTTAATAAAGAGACTCTTTAAACACAGGTGGGAGTGGTTTAGGCTATAAGAGAGAATACAGAGCCCTTAGCCTTAGTTCATTACATCCTCTAGGCCAGTAGAGGCAAAAGAAGGACCAGGTTATAGAATTTGGAGTGAAGTTCTCTGGCCACCTGATGAGGGATATTGGTAGAGACATAACCAACCAACCAACCAGCTACGGCTTACAAGCCAGAGAACAGGGAGGAAAACATCCCGTTCTTCCTCCTCCCTCTGGTTCTTCCCTTTGCTGAACTCACTAGAAGCCTTACCACAAGGCAGCTGGTAAGGACCGTCCTAAAGGTCAGCCTCCGGGGGCACAGATCCGAGTGAAGAAGGTGAGGATTGGCCATTCGGGGACAAAGAGGGGATACTTAACTGGGCAGTCTTCCTCTCTTGTTGGGTGAAGGGTTCTCTCTAACCTTTGAAAATTGTAAATTCTTCTAAAGCTGAAAACATAGTAATGTAGAACATCAATTGGAGGGTTTTCTATAAAGCAATTGAAGTGAATGAGCTGTGAGTGAATGCTTGCGCAGAGAGCATCGAATGTGTCTGTTAATGACTATTATTATATCTTGTTCTATTATGTATCCGGTGAGCTGAGAAGTCAAGTGAGGGTGACAGACACAGTGGAAACTGAAATACCATACCCCTTCCAGCATCCTCTGTGGGGAAGTGTTGAGCAGACAATTGCTATTCTAAATAATCTTGCACGTTTCTTGCTTTTGAAGGAAGGATTTCCATGGAGAATAGCATAAGAAGTTGTGTGGTTATTTATTGGAGCATTTCCCACTGATGAACTCAACTGACTAATTTTGAAGTTCAATTGATGGCTTTAATCAGACCATGTTGTTGCAGGTATTACTATAATCGAGGGAAATAAAGCTCTTCACCATTAATTCTAGTTGTAGGCTAGCCTGATAAGGAAAATAAAGCTGGATGACTTGATGGATATTGCACAATTCTGGAAAACCTTAATTAGTGTTTTGGGGTAAGCAAGCATTTGGCCGCGTTTGGCTTTATCCAAACTTTAGTCAAAAACCCTGGTTTCACCTACACATAACTGCTCCGCATATTTGGCTAAAATTCCCAAAATTGGTTTCAGTAATTAAGTTGCAATTAAAATGGTGGAAAAGGTATAATTTTTCAGCTATTTCTAGGTAAGATTAATAGGAATAATATTTCGGTCTTTTTTCATATGTGCATTAATGCATCCCAGCACATAAATTTATCTAAATGCTTTTTTAGTTCAAAAGCTTTTATACATACATTTGAGAATATTCTTTAAGGAAAATAAACACAAATATCAAGAATTTAGCATGAGTATAAATTTATAATAATAGGTTTTTAAAAGGGCTGAGCTAAAATTGGATATTCTTATTAAAAGATGGATTAAGAACATAAGCTTTAGAGGCACAATATCTAGCTTGATCTCTGATCTGCCACTTATGAGTTCTATGAACTTGTCTCACTTTCCTTATCAGTAAAATAAAGCTGATAATACTGTCTCTCTCCTGAGATTGCTTTTAAGAGCTAAGAATTAATAATTATAAAGTACTTAGAACAATGCCTGGAATATAAGGAACATTCAGTAAATCGTAGACACTATTACATGTTCACTAAGAAGGGGCAATAACAAAATTATGAAAACATTTGTGAAAACTAGGAACTATAAACTTATTTGAAAAGTACTATAGTGATATGAGTAAACATATGAGAAAGTGTTGCCAAGATGCAGATTTTTTTTCACTAGTAGTTGGTAGAACTCCTCAACTCCATTATGTAGAGGTTTGTAAAAATCATTAGTAAGCTGAATGTTTATTGGTAAACCTTTCCTGGTTTGCTTAATTTGTGAGATTCAAATTTGATGACTATAGGAAATCCTGAGGTTTGAAAAAAAAAAAAGAAAGAATAACGTAATTCTTTTCTTTAACACTCTAAAAAATAAATTACTTGTCCCAATATTTTAACTTAACAAGATAATTTATATTAATAGATTAAAGAGGAAATAAATTAAATATTAAAGAGTAAATGAGTTTAAATATATATTGGATTATAATGTCCTTTGCCAGAGTTAAGGAAAGGGGATTTCACGGAAATCACTGTCTATCTTTCAAACAACTTGTGGCAAGAACAATATTTATTCTTTCTAAAAAACATTAAAAACTTATATAAGAAAAATTAATAAAAGATTAAAAAGTATCTTTTAAATACTCAGATTCATTGTTAATCTTTATACTCCAAGAAAAATTACAAATAGTTAAGCTATCATATTATTTTGGCAGCAGATATGAAAGAGAGATATTCTTAGAGGTGTGTCCCATGAAATTGCATAAAAATGACCACAACAGGCTAGTTTTCAGAGTCCTTCTTTTCATTAAAAAAAATTCAAGTAGGGGCGCCTGGGTGGCTCAGTGGATTAAGCTGCTGCCTTCGGCTCAGGTGATGATCTCAGTGTCCTGGGATCGAGCCCCGCATCGGGCTCTTTGCTCAGCGGGAGCCTGCTTCTCTCTCTCTCTCTCTCTGCCTGACTCTCCGCCGACTTGTGATCTCTCTCTCTGTCAAATAAATAAATAAAATCTTTAAAAAAAAAAAATCAAGTATTTGTTAAATCAATAAAACAGAGTGAAAACAAATAGGAATAAACCATTACAGCGATTATAA
Source organism: Mustela nigripes (assembly GCF_022355385.1). Taxonomy (NCBI): domain Eukaryota; kingdom Metazoa; phylum Chordata; class Mammalia; order Carnivora; family Mustelidae; genus Mustela; species Mustela nigripes. Next base: position 70,090,353 of record NC_081564.1, read on the forward strand.
GAAAATAATGATATGTCTTCTGCTATAAAAACACAATCAAGTTAAAGGAATGTTTATATTTACTATTTATATAATAGTTCTTTAAAGTCTCCCCTTAGATTTTCATAAAGAAACAATTCAAAACATGAAATTTTACACTACTGGCTGTTCTAGCTCTTGAGAGCTGAATGAGCACATACCTCTCTTCCCAAGTTCACGTTGAATGGCATCACCTTGGAAGTTGAAAATAAGCAATGAGGAGAGTATTTATATAACATAAACTGGCTAAAACTATCAATCTGCTTTTTGTTTTGAGAGCTTGTTATATATTTTATCAACATACCACGACATATTCTTTACACTTGAAGATTCTAGTTAAATTCCACTGTGTTTTCATCCATTTTTTTTTCTAGTTTTTCCTTAATAATTAATGCACCATGGTGATTACTATCAAAGAATATAGAAGCTTTTACTGGTTCATGAGAAAGCTGTTGACATAACCACAGAAAATCCTTTGGGAAAAATAATTTCAGGAATTTTAGAAGGATATATAGTATTACAAGCAGGTTGATCTTTAATGCTATTTTTTTTTTTATGTTCAGTTAGCCAGTGTATAGTACATCATCAGTTTTTGATATAGTGTTCAATGATTCATTAGTTATGGATAATACCCAGTGCTCATCACAGCATGTGCCCTCCTTACTACCCATCACCCTCTCACCCCTTCCCTCCCCCTGTAAAAACCTCGGTTTGTTTCCCGGTCCATAGTCTCTCATGGCTCCTCTCCCTCCTTGATTTCTGCTCCTTTGGATTTCCTTCCCTTTCCCTGTAGTCTTCTGTGGTAGGGCTTATGTTCCACATATGCATGAAACCACATGAAAATTCCTTCTCTGGTTGACTTACTTCACTGAGCCTAATCCCCTCCAGTTCTAGATTTTTTCTAAAGTAAAGTAAGTTTGTTTGTTTTATAGAATTCTGCTACTGCACTCCAGGATTTGGTAGTATGTTATCAAACTCAAAAATTTAGAACCTGGAGCTAGTCAAAACTTTATTTGAAGTGTGGTTTGCATTGACCAACTGAGTGACTTTCAGCAACTTTTTTTTTTTGTCCTTTCTGATATTTTGATTTTTACAATGGATGTGAAGTAACAATATAGAGCTTATGAGGCACTACGGTAATGATGTCCCTAGGGTTTGCCACAATGGCGCTTCAAAATCCTCACTCATCTGTGAATTGATTTGACAGCAGCTATGTAATAGGATATATAGAGTTGTACTGGGCTGGATCAACCTTTACTATACCAACTACAGAAGCCCGCAAATTCCAACTGTTCATCTAGATAGTAAAGTTACTTTACAACTGCTAACCTATAAATTGAGTCTAACATTTGCATTTATATGTGGTGTATCCACTATCGTTCAGATGAATACATTTAGAGGGATGTCTTGATGATTAGATGGGCAGAATCAATAACTCCATGACTTGATTAGGGAGCAGGTAGGGAATAGAGCAAAACATACTTAGATTGGAAAGGACAGACTCTCAGAAAAAAATTCTTTGAGTAAAATCTGTCATCTGTGCCTTGAGCCCATCATGTCTACCTATTTTAAAAGAAACATGATATTTTTTTTCTTAAAAGAGTTAATTCCAAAGAGTTTTACAAAAGATATACAGAAGATAAGAATCACATAGTTAATAGCAAGAAAACTCTTAAGAATTGGGAGAAATAGATCTTTTATACATTTGGGGGATAGCTTTGTGCAGGCCATTTCACCAATCTGGACCTTTGTTTGTCTTCTTCATAATCTCAAAAGTACATTTCCATTCTAAAATTCCAAAGGTATATTTTATGAGGATAATCTGTGAAGTTACTGTTAATTCATTGCATTTGCATAGTATTTTTCAAACGCTTAGTATTTTTCAAACGCTTTTCACGTACATTAGTCAAGGGAAACTGCCCACAAGCCAAAGAGCTCATCAAAGTAATGAAGAAGGAGGAAGATGAGCCAAAGTATCACCCAATGGATCTCGGGGAATGGGAAACAAGTCTTTGACTCCACAAAGGAGACCCAGTAATCCGGGGCAGCTAAATCAAGGGCTATTCCATTACAACTGGTCTCCAGTGAATTTTTAGTCCTTTGATCAACTTTTGAGTCATAAAAACATTGTAACTACCAGTCTAATTTAAACTTCTTAAGCCTTGTGAAATATGTAAGTGTGAAATGTTAAATTTTTATCAGCAGTGTGTAAAGGGATTGCAGTTTTTCTTAATAGGTATAAGCGTGGTGTGTCTTTTGTAGTTAATGACACTAACAATTTCCTGTAGTTTACTATGTAAAAAATAAACCACTCTACTCTTATATCTCCTTTCTTTTATCCATTATCTTCACAGAAGTATGGGAAAATTATCATTATAGATTTTTCATCTCTTTAAGTATTTTTTTTTTATTTAATGTAAGTAATATATGAACTCATGCTACTTGTACTAAAAATTTAAAACATCACAGTGAAGGTCAATTCTTTAAAAATGTCTTGATTTCTCACAAAAATTGAAGAATTTCAACCTATGACCTATGAGTCTGGTCTTAGTCTGGATACCACCTTTGGAAAGACATAATCAACAAATGATGTGTGAATATTTACTCAGGGTCACCTGGAGCAGATGAAGTTTCATGAAAAAACAAGCTATGCAAAATAAGTCTCATGTCATTTTTAAATTATATTAGTAGTCTGGAAGATCTAGAAATTTCTTTAGAAAACTCCCCCCAGCTCCCAGCCCCTTCAAATATCTAGTGTTATCCTTCGGGAAAAAAATGAAGACAGCGGGCTGATAAAGAGAACATTTAATGATACATGAGTATAACCTGAAAGGAAAGAGTGGTGAACTGATCATAACTAAAAGGATTGTTTGCTTCAGGGCTCTTCGCTTGGCCCTTCCCTGTTTGTTAATGGCTGGTGTGATGTCACTGGGGCTGCCGCCATCTCATACACATTAGGTTGAACTGGTGATATGGAAGTATAGTTCCCAGAAGTAGGGGAACGCCAGTCCTTATTTATGACATTCCTATTACAAAATGAGATTCTAATATTTCACTCTGATGCCAAACTCTAGGATGTTTTACTCCACAATATATTTAGAATGTCTTGCCATAGATAGTTGGTTAAAAATGAAAACCATGCTATTTGTGGGAAAGAAAGACATTTAGATTGGAGAATTAGAGATTAAATAGACAAAAACTACCTTACATAAAGAACTTCCATATTGCAGAGTTAAACTATAAAATGTATCTTTCTTGATGGAATAAATTAAAACTGAGTACCGGATAAATAGCTTACTTTTTGTTTAAGATAAGAAAAAATCTTTATAACATTCATAACTGGAATAGCTCCCTTGTTCAGGAATGATTTTCTGAGATTCAGCTGTTTAGAGGATAACTTTTCAGGGTAATAGGTCATAGGATTTGCATGAGTTAATTGAATAATATCCAGGAATTGTGAAACCCTGAGGTTCCTTCCTTCCCCCATCTACCTATGGAGGATATACATTAAGTTTTTATGAAAGGTTGATGAAGTTATTGACATTTAATTATCTTTATTTTAATATTAACACATAAACGTAAGTGAGAAAATTAGAAAAAAAAAAAAGGAGAAAAAAATAGCCCAGTAACACCAATACAACACTTTCTTTTATTTTACTATAATATAAAAAAGCACTTCTTTAGTCTTTTATATTTTATCCATGTTCCCTCTAAGGACACAGTTTTCTTAGGCATCATTTAAAAACTGTGTTATATAAAAAAAAGAAACATTGTCAACTTTTCATCTCTTTGCTGGGAGATCAATTTTTTTCCCCAGTCCCACAATTTAACACTTGGTTATATCCTATTAAAATCCCCTTTCACACTAGAAAACATAGTGTGGCTTTTTAACTTACATCTGGGCAATCCTCCTATCATGCCTACTCTTTCTTTAAAGGCAAATTTTTAAGAAGTCATAAAAAATCTGTAAGATTTTTTTCTAATCTTTGTCTAATGACATCCTATCCTTGAAAGAATTTTTCTTATCTCTTTCAGTCACCAGAGCTTATCTAAAAGATTGTGATTATCCAAATCCTATAGTTCTCACTTTAAAAAATGCAACCCAAATCATAGTTTCCTGGGCATTTTTAAGCTATTAGAGTGCTATTTGTCTTTCTTCTATATCTTGTTCTTGACTATAAAGGCCTAGAAAAACATATAGGGTGATTAGATTCTCCCCTTTTTCTAGCAGACCACATACAGAAGTCAGTGGAGTCTGGTGAACCTACCTGGAGGCATGGAGATCTGGTTCTTAGTTTTAGTAAGGATGCTGGAATAAATCCACTGTTTATAGTGAATATAGAGATTATCATAGCTTAGCAATGAATAGGCCTCAGAGAATCCATACTGATGGGAAATACCATAAAGTCCTCTCTAGTTCAGTAACAGTAACACTAACATCAACAAGGATTGATACAGTTCATTGTAGTTTGTCAAAAGCTCTAAATTACTAAGCTCCAAATTACTCAATAAGTAAACTTATTCTCAAAACCACTCTGATGTAGTGCATAATATATAAACAATTTCTCGACTAACCCCTAAACTGGGGACAAGAGCCTATCAGTGTTCTGCCTCAAGTCACACAGCTGCAAACCTGGGGCAGAAAACCACATGACTTGAGACCAGATCACATTTTCTCTTTATCTTTGATGCCGCCCGAGCCCCCACCATTTGATACTGAGTTTTCCAGCAACTGAACTCCCAGCCCATGCTTGAATTCTTCCGGTTCTTTCTAGTAACCCATCGCCTTACCTCTGGTTAATGCTTTAGGGTACCGATTACACTAAGAGCAAACAAACTATCTGTGGTCTTTTTACCTTTGCTTGCTTTCAATGGGACCGCTTCTAATACTCTGTCATTAAAAAATTTTGTCTATTTATTTATGAAAAGTTTTTTTTTAATCATGATAGTTTTTCTTTAATTTACTAGAAATTCCTTAAAATAATGCATTTTTATGTCTTCTAAAATGATCATATTCTTTTTTCTTAACTTGAAACCATCCTTGTATTTTTGGTGATAAATACTTTTTGCATCAGTTTTCATATATAATTTTTTAAAATTTAATCATTTTAATTATCACCCTGATATTTTCATTTCAAGTTTATGCTAGTTTAATTAGATAAATTGAGAAGTTTTCCATCTTTTCCTTACCCTAGAACAATTTAATTCACATAAAATCATCTGTTTCTTGAAAATTGGAAGTAAGTCACTTGTAGAGATAGTGATTGTTGGGTTAGGCAACATTTTTGTAGTTAAACATTGATGTTTTTCTCAATTTCTTTACTTTTTGTAAGTACAAAAAGTACTTACAACAGTTTTGTGATTTATATCTTTGTTGTCTAAACACGAACTTTATGATGCTAATATTTATAGGGTCTTAAGGATGCTTTCTTAGCATTTGTTCCCTCACCTCTCTTCTAGCATTTGCTTTTGGTGCATCTCATATGCCATGCTCTCACTCTTGATTTAACTGTTGATACTTCGATTTGGTTCCTTTTCTGTAGATTCATTATATTTTCTGCGACCTTCACGTTCCTTCATTGTTTTCTTCAGTCCTCTTTATTGTTGTTTTTGTTAACTTTTGAGTTAAACCTTAAGATGGTTTATTTATGCTTTCCTATAAAATGTCGACATTCAAGACTATGACTGTTTTTCCTAAGTACAACTTTGATAGATTCCCTTTGATAGATACGTGGTATTCTTGCTGTATTTACATTATAATATACATAATTATACCTTTGATATCTTCTTGAATACTATGTTTATTTAGGAGAGTGAATTTTATCCTGGGGTAGTTCTTTTTTGTTGTTTTTTTGTTTGTTTGTTTTTATGATCAAATGAAATGCATCCCTAGAATGTATCCTGTAAGGTTTTATCTTTGTTGGAAGTTTTTGAGGTGGCACTAACTTTAAGAAATTCTTTAAGTTAACAAAATAAAAACTGACTTTCCTGTCTTCCAAGTACTGACTTTGTTCTGCATTCTGTGGTCACCCAGAATGAGTCTGTTCTCCCTTTAAATACTAGGATGCATCATCATTTCTTCATTGTGTCTCATTTCTCCCAAAATATTTGTTTGTTTCTGATAGCCTTTCTCTTATAAATACTACTTAGAATACCACAGCTCTCTTCCCTTTCCAAGCGACAATGTCAGAAAGATTTATTTTCCTTGAAATAAGAGATGATTCCTGTGGACACTTTAAATATGGCAACAATGTGGAATAGTCTTTATAAGTGGTTGTAATCTTAATTAGACTCATAATCATGACAAGAGAGACAGAGACAGAAACTGATTCATATAGCATTGCCTCTCCCTTGTTGGCTCTTTTTCTTTTCTTTCTTTCTTTTTCCTTGAATTAAAAAGCATCTCTTGTGATCAATTAGTGGTTTTGTATGCCAAAAATAGCTTCTGATTCCATGACAGTTAACCTATGTGCCCTAATAAAGTTACCATTTGTCGAATTCTGAACTGTACAGATGGTGCGTTGTAATAGTCCTTGTCATCCCTCCCCACCCAAGATCATTCCTCTGCAAGATCTCTATAACAGGATTTCCTCTCATTCTGAAAAATGGCAAGAAAACTGAGACAGTATGCAAGGCACTTGTGAAATTAAGTCTGGAATTATGCTCACTGGGTCTGAATCTTGTTTCTCCCACTCATGGCCTAGGTGACCTTTGCAAGTTTTACAAATAAAGCTTCTCATTCATAAACTAGTGGCATCTCTTTCCAGGGTCTTTGGTATGAGTATGAGTAAGTGAGAAGATTCACCAAAGGGCTCAGCCTATCATAGGCACTTCATAATTATTAACAAATGTTTTTGTGGTTCTGCCGTTTTGGGTTCACAGTCAATGATTATTTATACAGCACTTAAATGGATTTGTTGACCTTTCTGATCCCTTGTGATGAGTCTTGACTTATTTTAAACCAGTTATCGAGAGATAAATTTTGATGTTTTTATCGTAAAAAAAAAAAAAGGAAATTAATTCAACATTTTTGAAGCCAGCATTTCCCCAGGTACTTAGGGAAAAAAAGATACATATATATATATTCACATATATATATGTGTGTATATATACATATATATCTATCATGACTTTCCATCTTACAAAAAACGTTCATTGGGAGAATTATTCTACACAAAGCTATTCACACCTAGTTAGCAAACACTCAAAATGAATTGACACTTTTTGTGTATTTTCTGTTACTACCTTGTCTATGGCTGCTAGGCCTCCAATATTCCACCTCCTCCCTTGATCATAGTGATGACTACAAAATAAAAATAAAGAGAAAGCTGATGAGTCTGTTCTTCTAACAAAGAGAACATGACAATGTGCTAAGCCCTGAAGACTTTTTAATTAGCCCCAAGGTAAGCAAATTATGTAGTCTGGATGAGTAAATATTGTCAAACAGAAAGCGGATCTATAATTACAACATAGTAATACTCTGGCTGATAAAACACCTTTTTTTCTCAAGTACTTGTAAATTTATCATATAATTTTAACCTCATAAGGACTTTGCCTAATAGGAAGAGACCATCCACATTTTACACACTGATGCTAATGGCTAGTGAGTGGTAACAGAACAACTGGGTATCCTCCAGTGGACAGTGATAGACAGACCCAGGCTTTAAATCCAAATTTTCTTGAGGAAAAAAAACAAAAGAAAGAAACAGTGGATAAAACCACTGATTACTATAGGGGAGACTGACTCATTTTATCCAGCTGTTAAATACCTATGGAGTTAAGACAACCTATGATAATATGTTCTGGGTTGGGAAAAGAAGTTTTTGATTTCTGGCTCTACATATTACTCATTGCCTTATCACATTTCTGCTCAACTTTCATCTATAAAGTGTAAATAAATATTTTATCAACTTGTGAGATAGGATTGCAATGGTCTAATAGAAAATCACTTCCAGATCCTCCAAAATATTATAACCATTTGGAGTTACCTTCTATTTTCAGCTGCAGTCATAATAGGTAAATATGGTTGTGTCTTATATAGTATTTTTTGGCAAGCAACCAAAAGCTGAGATGACCCTCAGTTTTTTTAAATTCAGTGTTTCCCACCACTAGGAATGTGGGAGAGGTAGAAGAGATAATTTGTATTAATCATCTATTTAATTAATTGTAAATTACTGTGTACCTGTTGGTTATAGCAGCTGAGTTAAGTATAAGCATTATTATTGTTATTATTATCATTATCATTATTATTATTATTTTGCTTAATGAACCAACATTTAGAATTCTTGAAATAGGCATGCATTAATTGATGTTTATCTTTCTAGGCAGATGTCACATTATATGCTAGTAGTATAACAGGAACCTTAAATTCTTTCTTAGGTAGCCAAAATTATACACCTGACTGATCCCAATTTAAGATGTTGAAAGTGATATTTTATAAGAACTTGGGATATTTTCTGAAGCTTTCCCATTTATCAAATGGCACTTAAATTATTAGAGATATTTTATTATGGTATCACTCATCAGAATTATTTAATAATGTTTGTTATTAGTTTGAGTACAGGTATAGATCTCTTTGTGCAATAAATTTGAACACAACAAGTTATGACTAGATTAATTCTTTTCAAAATGTCAGATGGTTTAACTATCCAATATTAGATAGATGGGTAACTATCATGTTACTTGACATATTTATACTATAAATCTTCCTGCAAAATGAAGACACATATTTATCTTTCTTTTGAACACAGATTTTTATGTGTAGTGTTTGCTTTAAGGAAGATGTAGCTCTATATTCTCAATTACACCCCAGTCAAAACATTGCATTGGAACCCAGTATTTGGGCTAAGCCCTCTGGATTTTCTAAATGGATCTCTCCCTGTGTTCATCCTCTTTACCTTCTTATTCATAAAGACACTTACCATTTCCCCATGAACCCAGAAATACTGTATTTATAGCCCACCCAATCACAGTAATAAAATAATAATAGTTCTCATCTCATGGCTATTATTATAGCTGACACACAAATCCCATAAATTATCAATTTTAATCATTACACAAGTACTGCATGCAAACCTCACTCCACAACCACAGAGTTTACAAAAATGAAGCTTTCTTTCGTATATCTGATCTAATTACTCTCTTGAAATGAGTTTTATCTTACTGACAATGGAAACAATCTCTACTCACCCTGGAGTGGAAATAATTTACATACTGCCAAGGCCAAGGTTGGGAAGCTGGGATAGTCATTTTGGTGTGGTCATCTCTGTGTGCCAGGATTCAAACTGCCATTTTTCTAGCTGGTTGTCTGACTGTGATCAGTAAAGGCAGCTACTGCATTACCCTTCTTTAAATAACCTAATGGCCTCTTCAGTTCTACTGACTATCCAGCCTTGACCAATGTACTGAGGACACTGTAGACAGGTAAACAAGGATGGAACTTAACTTCTCTTGCCCTCCAATTTTCTGTTCTTCCCAACCCAATGGAGAATCACTATCCACTAGTAAGTGTGAGAAAGAGACTCATTATCTTTAGTTTATTGTTTTTTGTTGTTGCTGTTGTTTTGTTTTTTTTTTTTTCCCTTCTGTCCAGAGTCCCTTGAGTTTCTAGACTATTGAAACTCCAAAGCCTTTTCTTTGCTTTTACTTGAAACATCCCTTCCTTGAGTTAATGAATGTTTAACTCTCTAGCTAGCTAAACTCAGAAAGGATCAAAAGGTCAGGAGGGCAGTGGGAGAAATCAATTAATATTTCAGAGTACTGTTCTTCTTCACTTTCATTATGACTCTCTGGACTTGTAGGAGTGTTTCACATTAACTGTGGTGAGGAATTTTGATTGGGATGTTTGGTCTGGTGTTGGTGCATTAGAATTTTACATGGGATGTTCTCTGAGAAAACATTTCAAGAGTATAGTTTATATAGAATTCTCTCTTATTTTTTACCACTTAAGCAGGCACTTACTAGCATACTCAAAAACTGAAAATATCACTGTATATTCCAAAGCAACATTTAAAACTTAAATGTGATGACATTTGTAATAATTAAATGATTTTTTTAAAGATTTTATTTATTTATTAAACAGAGAGAGAAATCACAAGCAGGCAGAGAGAGAGAAGGGGGAAGCAGGCTCCCTGCTGAGCAGAGAGCCTGATACGGGACTCGATCCCAGGACTCTGAGATCATGACCTGAGCCGAAGGCAGCGGCTTAACCCACTGAGCCACCCAGGTGCCCAGACATTTGTAATAATTAAATCAAACTTTGCTTAGTACCACTAAAGATATTCAACTATACTTTGAACAGGGAATTTGCATGGTTTGGTCTATAGGCAGGTGGTAATCTCCTTTTAAAGGCAGGAGGTGTGTAGTAGGAAAGGGGTAATGTCCAGAGAACAGAGGACCAGAGCTGAGCAGTTAATAAAATAGATGCCCATCTATTGGAAATATTTGCACACCAGAGGGCCTCAGAGGAAATGAGGCTTTGGGTCCATTGAGTCCACAGGAAAAGTCGATGTTTGGCAAAATTGTCACAAATGTTGTAGATATTTGGGGGCATCTGAGGGAGTCCCATATATCAAGGAGTGCTGTCATTCTATCCTCATCTGTGTGCTTTTTCTCTCTCGCCCCCCCCAACTTTTTTTCTCTTTGAATTCTAGTCTTCTAGTCTCTAACTTTTTTACAGCTCTACTATTTCTTTTCCTACTGATGGTAGCATTAAACTGTATATAGCTTTGGGTCACAGCAAAAGCAGTTCATATTTTTCCATTCAGTCTCCTATGGGAATCTGGTTAAAGGGACAGCAGGCATTATAAAGTGCATGATCCTCGGTTACTTATGAGAGAGTAAGGTGTCTTAGGGTTGAGATTAATATTATCAAAAGTAATATTAATTAATATTAATATCAAAGGTAATATTAATATTGTCAAAGGTAACCATGGAGGCCAGAACAGTGTATACTTATGAATGCTGATAAGGACATATAAAGGAATATTTAAAGGTAATCTTATAGTAACAGTCAGTAAGGGAAATGGACATTTTTATCAAAGCCCAGAGAGTCAGCCTGAAATACACTATCCTCCAGTAATAACATCACAGAAAACACATTGCCTGTGTCGCCTATGCCAAAAATGATCATTAAAGATGCTATTATCCAAATCAGAGTGTGCCTGTTGTACAAGCAGCAGCAGCACTTTTTGTTTTGTTTTTTACTTTCTCAACTTTAGAATTTACATTATTTTTATTAAAATGAGTCTTGCATTAAAAATATATCTAATAACAACATTTATCTCTTAGTCAGTTAATGATGCCCTTGTCCCCTGGCTAAATGCCCTTGGTCCTTTTCCTCACTTAATTGCTAAAAGTAGAAAAAAAAATACAAATAGATTTTTCACTGCATAAAATTATCCTATGTATGCATAATGTTCAAAGACCTTTGCCAGAAACAACATAGCTGTACTGTTATCAATCATGTAAGGCAGTTGTTAAAACTCCAAATCCTTAAATGATTATTCCAATTTAGGCTGACTTAAATCTTCCACAACTTCTTAGCCTACCAGTTGTTTTTTGATTTTTAATCGTCGTGATTTTATTTTTATTTTTCTTAAAGATTTCATTTATTTATTTGACAGAGTTCACAAGTAGGCAGAGAGGCACGCAGAGAGAGAGAGAGAGAGAGGAGGAGGAGGAGGAAGCAGGCTCCCTGCTGAGCATGGAGCCCAATGTGGGACTTGATCCCAGGATCCTGGGATCATGACCTGAGCCGAAGGCAGAGGCTTTAGCCCACTGAGCCACCCAGGCACCCCAGTTTTTTTAATCATCATTGGTAAAGTTGATTTTTAACCATTTTAACCATTTCTCATTGCAGTATCATATGAAATCTCCCAACAAAGATAGGTCTCCATATTAAACAAGAGAAAATAATTCTGCTGGAGTTTCTATGATTTCCAAATCTACCTAAATCACCCACCATGCCTGCACTACCACCATTGTGATTACGAAGTGTGGCAATGATGAAAACAATTACTACGGTGCAAGTGAATCTGAAAATGGCTCTCATTATACCACATTGTATTCAGCCACATAGTATAGAATTTTTGGAATGAGAAAAAATTACTTATCCTGGAAAGAGTTTCACTTTTTTTCCCCCCTTCTACCATTTGAGTTATAATTCAATTTAGCATTAGGAGGGGAAAATGTATATGAGCTACATTTTGTCTTTTTCAACTAATTCATAAAGAAATAAACTAAAATTCCTCCAAATGTGGACATTTAGGTAGCTATAAATAATTCTCAAATATTAATGCTAGTTGAGGAAAGAGATGCATTAGATCCTGAAACTTGCCTTAATTTAATACAGTGGAACTTAATAAACATTTATTTGTCATCTTATTTGTCCAGTAAATCATTCAGCTAAGACTATTTCTAGATACATCTGCAGTAGAAATAATCATTAGGCAGAGTGTATCATACCTCCTCCATGAACCCAGAGCAGCATCAGAAATGCCCGATATGGACTCTGTACCATACTTAATGGAAATTGTTCTTCTCTATTCTCAATTGCTATCATTAGATTGTGAATAACTTGAAGGCAGATACTGTGTTCTGTGTCTTCTTCATCTTTGTGTACCTACACAAACTCAGAGGTACAACAAATATATTTTTTTATTTCTCTCAAATCAAATTAACGTTAAAACCCTTCTATTAGGTTGAGGTGATGTTTAATGTATGGCAATCAGGGTTAATATTATGGATGGCAAGAAGCACTCTTTTTTGAGCTGGGAATATTATTGTCTTAATTATGTCAAAACTTCTCTATGCTTGGACCTATTGCTATAGGTCCCTACCCTATCTTTGTAATAGCCCAAGACTATGTTATAATAGCCGCCATCAAATTAACATATGCATTTTCTTTCTAGATAAAGTTCAGTGGACACCACACTCTAACTCAATGGAAAGGTATTCCTGATGGGATTTTTAGTCATCATAGGAGGGGAAAGGATATTTTATAGCAAAGCACAATGTTACTGTTCCATTTCATTGAGGCCTACCAATAGCAACTCTACTGAAACACATAAAGTAGAAGACATAGATCAGCACACTAGAAATCAGGGGACCCGGATTTTATCTACCACCTGTTCCACCTGTTTGAGCAGTGTTCTCACACCAACAAATGAGGCTCCATGACTCGTGTATTGGGTCTTGGGTCTCTCTTTAAATCCTTTTCTGACATACTATCTTTCAGAATCTTGATGAAACTATTTCCTACTAGATACACTGTGAACCTGTTTTACGCTGTGTGTATATTATACACTGTGGCATATTAGGGTTTCCCAAATTTTATGTATATTTGGTTCATCCTAAAATATCATTATTTGAGAGTTGTAAGTTGTTAAAAGTGCAAATCTTACAGTATTAGAGATGAGGTTCCATTTTGTTCGTATTATAAAAGTGATAACTGATTTGCTGTATATCCATAGACCCCAATCATTTAGCTTATTCATATTTTGAATACATAATAAAGTTTAAGGTAAGAGAAAAGATTTAGGGTTTACAGAAAAAGTATTTAAAAGAAACAGCTTCAGGGTAAAGTAAGATAAAATGCATGTAATGTTAGGATTTGCCAAAATTATATATCCTAGATCTCAAACTAAAATTACTTTTAAAGAATTTGACTTTTTTCAATAGATTAAGTTATTGTGAAAAGATAAGAAAGGACTCCTAAATGGTCTTAGATTTCTCATACTATGTGTTTTATTTATATCAAAAATTGTAGATCAGTATATAGGGGTATATGCGTGTATGTGTGTGAATGCAGGTTTAATTTTAATTTTATGTTAAGCCATTTTCATTTTTTCTTTTCTTTTTGAGAGAGAGAGAGAGAGTGATCATGTACACATAAGTGGGGGAGGGCAGGAGGGAAGGAAAGAATCTCAAGCAGACTCCCACTGAGCACTAAGCCTGACCATGGGCCTCATCTCAGGGGCCTGAGATTATGACCTGAGCTGAAATCAAGAATCAGACGCTTAACCAACTGAGCCACCCAGGTGCCCCTGTTAAGCTATTTTTCAATAAATAACAATTTAGCGTTCTTTGTGGAATTGCTTTGGGGATAAAAAAATGTGATATTTTAATAACTATGCAAGCTGATGGCAGATAGTGTTATTTTGTGAAATGCGTATTTCCTGTTTTGAAGGTCAGCCACAAACTTTCCTAGTATTTGGAGTCCAAAAGTATGTGTATCTATACATACATTCACTTTCATCTTCTCAGAATCTTTTTTTTAATGCTGCAAAGACTTAGAACCACCCTCCCCAAATTAGAGGGAATAAAAAGCCTGTAGAACCAAAGAGAGAGAAAGAAAGAGAAAGACTAATTTCTTTTGATTTTCTCTGTATAAATTCCTTTTCAGGATAAATAGAAAGAAAAGAAAGCATATTAGAGAAGCTGTTTTACTCGGGAGAAAGGTAATTTCCTGGCCAATAGTTAGACCAAGTGTGTATTTTTTCCATTTGATTTCCCTGTTATCACTTCTTTGGACATGATTCAGACACTTATTGATCTAACCTTTCTCTCATGATGTATGGGGTTATTTGTGTTTCGAGAAACCTATTTTGCATGTATGGCATGAATTCATTTTGAAGAATAGTTGAATGTATAGGTGCATTGTCTTTAATGTGAAAATATTTCTAGAAGTTAGGAATCTGTAGTCTTATTTTTATATTAGTGGGAATAGGGAAATCTCAAGCTCCACATATAATACTTTACATTCATATGGAAAATAGATCAGAAATTGCATGCTCAAAGTCATCCTTTAGGGATAAAGATCTAGTGTTCCCTGGGCTACTGAAGGAGCTTCAGGGTACAGAGTGCACAGAACATATAGGATTCTTTTCTGAGCAGAATTTTTAGCACTGAAGCTGAATGCTGGGGAAAGAGGTTAATAATAACGAAGGAACCTTACCGTTCCTGTCAGACTTGAGGAGGAAACGGTGACTCTTCCAGAAAACTCCCTCTGGCTCTAAGTCTGACTTTTCTCAGCAGCCCACATAAAGTCTTAAAACATCTAATGGCATACCCAGTTCCTCACATAAGGCCTCTTAATGAGTTGAGAACTCTCTCCTTTAATATGTGTTACATCCAGTTATAAAAGAGTCTCCAGTAAAATCTGTAACAAGTAACTGAAGACTCCCACACTGACTTTACCCAAAAGAGAATATAAGGCCTTATAGGAATAAAACAAAATTATGGGTGCAGAAACCTTCATGTAGCCCGATGAAGGAGCTCAACTGGCAAAACACAACCCCAGTTAAACCCGATTTTTACCCAGTCTCTCCTTGAATTCCTGAAGCCAGACTTGACTGGAGAAAAACACAGGACCTTGCCGGCTTGTAGTGGGCTTTAATGGTGCCTGGCGACCTGCCCACATTCCCCTATTCCATTCGCTCTCCCACGTGCCTCTAAAATTATTTCACAATGTAGCCTTTCTCCTTATCCATTCACTACCTCTTTGTGATAATGCCGTTTTCCATTTTACTAACAAAACAGAAGTCACCAGAAGAGAGCATCCATATAGTCTATAATCAGACCAGCGTTTTGCTCCATGGTTTGCTTTCCTTCTCTATGAGCAGACCTAACATTCACCCCTCTCTCCATGCACTGCTTCATCCCTTCTTGAGTACCTAAAGAATTACTTCGGCAATTGTCCTCTCTTTTTTCTGCATCATCGATATTTTTCTATTTATTTTATTAATAATAATAAACATCCCTATATGTAATTTTCTTTACATTGGCCAATCATTTCCATGATGTTCATTCCTAGAGTTCTTGCCAAAATTGTATACACATTTTAGAAAAATACATCAAAATACATCATTAGCCTGAACTTTTCCCTATAAATCTATTTTTTTTTTTTTTTTGTGGGGAGGGATGGTTAATGGTTTAGCCATTCTTTACTTAGAGCATTTAATATTTCACTGTTACAAATAATACCTAAGTGAACACTTATGTTCATAAATCATTATCTCCAACTCTGCTCATTTCCATGGGCTGTATTCCTACATGCTGCATTACTTAGTGAAAGAGAATACACCTATCTCTAGTCCTAAAAGGACTCTTTATATGTCTTAAAAATCATCTTATAAGAAAATAGTAACAGGGGCGCCTGGGTGGCTCAGTGGGTTAAGCCACTGCCTTCGGCTCAGGTCATGATCTCAGGGTCCTGGGATCGAGTCCCACATCGGGCTCTCTGCTCGGCAGGGAGCCTGCTTCCTTCTCTCTCTCTCTGCCTGCCTCTCAGTGTACTTGTAATTTCTCTCTGTCAAATAAATAAATAAAATCTTTAAAAAAAAAAAAAAAGAAAGAAAATAGTAACAATTTATCTTTCTTTCAGAATTATATAATGGTGTCTGTTTTATTTCAACCTTATAAACACTTTGTACAGAAGAAAAAACACATTTTTAAGAAGATACTAAAGATTCAAAAAATCTTTACCCAAATTGGTCAGGAAATGTATCTACATAATTTCAGGTAGAGTTGTGCTATAATGCTTGTTTTGAAATGTGAACTCGTTTCAAGGTAATCGATATATTAAGGAAAAATTTGAGTATGAAGAGTTTGCATTTTCCTATATGTGATTTCATCTGCAAGAGATGATAGGTGAAGAGAGAAAACTGTGCCCTGCTGAAGCAATCCAATCCAGGAATGCAAAACTCAGCAATCTACTAGCTACTTTAGTTCACTATGTGTTCTGAGCCATACCTATCCATATCTGATACTACAACTTCCTATCTGATTTCATATAACACTCCTTCTATCACTTTATTATAGCATGGTAATTTTTTGATGAGCACATATGTTTCATTATAGCAAAACCGAATATATATATAAATTCAACTTACATCCGAGATTACATCTACACTAGTGTTACTTGTGTTTGTTAATAGCCTATAAGTACTATTATGTTTTGGAAACTTTCTGAATCACTGGTGAAGACACTGGGTGAATTTTGTATTCAGTATGGGTCCCTAGCCTCCTCTCTGCTCCTTAATTGTGCGTGGAGAAGGAAAACTTGAGACAGCAGAAATTGAAATGGAAAAGGAAGTGTTCAGAGCATTTGGTGTAAGCAATATTAGAACTGAATATCTCTGTTTGAAAAATATGCTTTAGAGTCTGGGAGATGAGTTCTCTTAAGCATTGCTTCCCATCTTGGGTACAACTGAGTCCTTCAGCTGTTTGGAAAGATAAAGATTAGTCCAAACTTGAATGCATTTTCAAGGTAGCAAGGGCATGAGTATTTTTCAATCAGGGTCCATATCAATCCTTCAAGACTCAGCAAATGAATTATTTTTACTAGTTTTAAATAAAGCTGACATTCTATTTAGGCAGAGTCAATGATTGGGGGAGAGGTATCAGAAAAGACCCTTTGCTCAAAGAAGCATTGCCAACTCAATCAATGATGCCTAAATAGTTCCTGCTACAGTTAGAGATTCACTTCAAATGCAGCCATCCCCGGATTTGATTTCTTTGCATTCCCATTTAGATTCAGGCACAAATGACATCAACCCCACCTAGGAAAATTTGGAAAATAAGGGAACTGACATTGAATTGAAGAAAAAACCCAGAGGGAGTCCATTGGAAATAAGCATGAATACAGCGAAACAACATGTATCACCCACTTAACCAGCAGACCTTGATCTGTCCTTTAATATAGCACTACATCTGCATGAAGTTGCCAGAAAAACCTGAAACCTGAGAAGACTTTGTTTTTGTTTGTTTGTTTGTTTTATGGTCATGAACAGTATTTACACAGGCTTGTTCTGTTATTACCTTTCATCACTGCCCCTCTTCTTTTAATGTTTTTTTAAATTTATTTGACATACAGAGGTCACAAGTAGGCAGAGAGAGAGGAAGGAAAGCAGGCTCCCCACTGAGCAGAGATCCCGATGTGGGGCTCCATCCCAGAACCCTGAGATCATGACCCGAGCCAAAAGCAGAGGCTTTAACCCACTGAGCCACCCAAGTGCCCCTTCCCCTCTTCTCTTAAGGGTCTTTATCACATGCCTTGAGCTGAAGATTATAGGAAGGTGTTACTTAAAAGGCTAAGCTCCTAAAATTTGCCAACTCAGAGCGACTAAACCATGCTGATATAGAAAGTACAAAGAAGGAACACCTGGGTGGTTCAGCTGGTTGAACATCTGACCACTGATTTCAGTTCAGATCATGATCTCAGGGGCATGAGATCAAGCTCCCATGTCAGGCTCAGCACTCAGCAGAGAGTCAGCTTGAGGGATTCTCTCTCTCCCTCTCCCTCTGCTCCTCCCTCCAGCTCACACTCTAAATAAATAAATAAATAAATAAATAGGAAGTACAAAGGATAGGTAGCAACAAATAACCTCTGATAAAATAAGTAACCTCTGATAAAATAAAAGACTACATGGTGCTATTTGAACACATGACCTTTGACGTCAAGAAGACTGGGGCCTCATCCCACCTCTTTGCGTATGGGTTCACAATATGGAGGAATTCACTTAACCATCATGAGCCTCACTTTCTTCTTCTGTAAATTAGAACTCATGAGAACACTTAGAAGGATTTTTTTTAAAGATTAAATAAGAGAAGTTATGTGAAAATATTCTATAATGTTCAGCACTTGGAAAGGGTGAGAAGAGGAATCTACCTAAGAATAAGAAGAAATAAAGGAAGGGGCACCTGGGTGGCTCAGTGATTTAAGCCTCTGCCTTCTGCTCAGGTCATGATCTCAGGATCTTGGGATCAAGCCCTGTATCAGGCTCTCTGCTCAGCAGGGAGCCTTTTTCCCCCTCTTTCTCTCTGTCTGACTCTCTGCCTACTTATAATCTCTGTCAAATAAATAAAATAAAGAAGAAACAAAAGGAAAAAAACATTGTCAGAGTCCCACATCTGGAAACAGATCTACCTCCACAGATGGCCAGGTGATATAATCTTAAAGTAATAACAAATAAATTTGAGCCCATTATCAACATTTAGTGCTATTATTTTTTGATTCATGCTTGCGCTTATTTATGTGTCAACAAGTATTTGAGTGACTATTTATAAGGTACTAAGCTACTTTGCAAGAGATAAAACAAAGTAATAGAAAGACCCTGTTCTCCATATTCTCATTTGTAAGGCTAGAAGTTGGGACAGGAGATCTGTTCTCTTTAATTTTTGCTATTTTAAGATTCTGATTATTACTGATTTTAATTATATAATAATTCCTATTGTCTTATCTTGACTGGCAATAACAAAATACCATGGAGTGGGTGATTTAAATAACATATTTATTTCTTGTAGTTTTAGAGGCTGAGAATTTCAAGATCAAGATGTCAATAGATTTAGTTCTTAGTTCTGCCTTATCGATGGTCACCATCTTTCAATGTATTCATATGACATTTTTTGTTTGGGGAGGGGTTGGAGGGAGATCTGCCTGTCTTCCTCTTCTTATAAAGTTGCTAAACCCATCATGACAGCCCCATCCTCAAGACTTAATCTAAATCAAATTACCTTCAAAGTTTCTATCTTTAAATATCATCACTTTGGAGGTTAGGCCTTCTAACATATGAATTTGGGAGGGGGACAAAAATACTCAGCCCATAATACCTATGTACTAGGGCAGAAGCTTTATAGGATTTTCTCTTACCCTAAAAATAATCTCTATTACATAGCTATTAGTATGCTTATTTTACAGATAGAAGCTGAGACTCAAGAGAGGTGAATTAATTGACCCAAAATCCCATAGCCATTGAGTTGCAGTGACAGAATTCTGACTGATGGTTGCCTGGGTGATTATTCAACTTGGGCTCTTTCAACCATCCAAAACTGTGCCGTTCAATACTATTAAAGTAAGATTTACAAAGCATCATTTGGAGGAGATGTTGACAGAGGTCAGCCAATTGGTTGAGGTGAGACTATCCTTTGAATCCGTAGAAACACATTTTTAAAAAATCTAAACGTATAGAGAAGGACACTTTGTGTTAGAAAATATGACATTTCTGAAGATACAGTTGTTTCTCACCCAATCGGCTGTCACATAAGGGGAAGAAAAAATATCTTCAAGAAATGTTGAAGTCAGTAAAACAGAGAACTTTGTAAGTGATCCATTCCATCTGCATGGTGCCATTAGTCTTAGAGGCTTTTGGATAGATTTATTATAGAATGTCTATGTCTGTAGCTTCCAGAAATGTGGGATTTTTTCTTTTCCTTCCAAAGTCCATTGGTTAAACTTTACATTTATACTTTCTCTGGTATACCATATTTTAACATTCAGGTTTCTGGATGATACCAAGACTGCAGTTCTAAGGAATTAACTTATAAATTTTGTTCTCAGACATGTGCTCTCCAGTTACTATTTTTTCATGAAAATTGGAATATTTAATCAAATTCTGCCACTTTTTATAGTTTCAAAAAGTGGGAATTACAAAGCTCCATGTTTGAATTTTCTGTGTTACTTAGTCTTGATCATGAATCAAGAATATTGGCCAGATAAAGATCTATTCTGTGCTTTCCTAGCCATTATATTCTTAGAAGGAATGGAGACAATATTTGGTTCATATTTGTTATTTTTGCTTGTTGAGGGGCAGGCTTATACCAAGTCCATATTGTGTTAGAGACTGGAAACAGCTTTCTAATCCTACTTATGCCCATGCCACAGTATAGGCTCTCCCTGCTGTGTTCCCTTAGGTCTCACCTCCACATTTTCCTATCTTAACCATGGATTTTCAATAGTGCTGTCTTTTCTTATTTGGTGGGAGCTGAGAGAATGTGATCCTCATCATGAGAGACATAAAAATCGTCAAATCCTGTGGATCCCTTTTTTTTTTTTATGGTCTAGTGTACCTACTCCTCTTCTGTTATAGCAATGATCACAGCATGTGGATTTTAAAATTATGTTCCTCCTCTTCCCCATTGGACCATCCATTACTTGAGGGCATATCTATGGTCCTTGCTTCATCAGTTCCTAACACAATTCCTAACATGTAGGTGCTCCAGGAACATTTTCTAAAGTAAGTTAAATTGGATTGTCAAAGTGATGGCAATAACAGTAGAGACAGCAAAAAGCAGATATTACTGAGATGGAATGGCAAAGCTTGACAGTGATTAAATGCAGGATATCAAAGAAAGAAAAAAATCAAGGGTAAAAAAATATAGATAAGTTGAATGACAGAGGTAAAACACTACAATGGATTTAATAAGATAAAATAGCTACAGTTTATTTAACAGTTACTATGTTCTAGACACTCTGCTAAGTGGCTTTCCATATATTATCTCATTAAATATCAATAAAAAATGAGTTTTGCTAATGAGGAATTTAATCAAAATGCTAAGTAAGTGGTAAGGCCAGAATTTGAATGAAACCCTTGGTCTCTGTATTCCATGAAACCAGTTTCCCAAAGTGTGATCTAAGAACTCAGCAAATCAAAAATCATATAGTAGTTAAAAAGTATTCCTGAATCCTGCAAACATGCCACTATTAATGTCAAGAAGCTCAGGAATGTGCGTGTTTAAAAGCACACCAAGCAACTCTTAAGCCAGCTGAAGTTTGATAAATATTGTCTTTAATTCAATTTAGTAAACTTTTATGAAGCTGCTGTAATATTGTAGATCTTGGCCTAGACTCTGCAGATATAGAGAGAAACAACATAATCGTTTCTTTAGTTTAGTAGCTCCCAGAGGAGCTACTAGACTAGAAAGAAAGAAAGAGGAAAAGAAAGGAAAGGGAGAGAGAATGAAAGAGAGAAAGGAAGGGGGTAGAGGGGAGGGAGGAAGAGGAGGAGAAGGAGGAGGAGACATGAAAACACTTTTTAATAAATGCTTGGGTGGCTATGGGAGCACCTGATAGGAGAACTAGTAATGCTGGCCAGTGGTACGTTTGAAGTGACAGACACAGAGTTGAAAACAGCAACCAGTTAGTTGTAAACATAGGACTCATGAGATAAACCATAATTAAATATGGTGCTCATCCATTTCGTGATGAAGGTGGAAAGGTTCAGAAAGTGAGAATGCCCAGGAAAAGATTTTAAAAAGAAGAGGAAAATGTTTTTGGAGACTATTCTCATCTGACATTTTCTTCTTTAAAGCATAGTTCCTTGAGTAAGCAAGTCAGTTATTGGCATAGCCAATGAAATTGCCCTTTTGAATGGCCTAGAAACTTCAGAACAGTTTGTGAGTTTTCCTTGACAAAGGAGAATTTTGAAAGTGATTTGCCTAACTTACGTTTGAAGCTGATTCAAGAAGAGTATGCTCTACCACTGAAGGCCAGAGTCGCGTTTCAGATAGTTTGTTCCCAAATCTTGTGCATGAATCATTTCATGATTCTAATTTAACTCTATATTAGATGATTTTGTACAACCAAATTCTAGTAAACAATCATTGTGCGGATAACTAAGATTCTACCCCTGCTACTCTTCGGTATTACCCCCAGCTACTCACTATTTAATGATGTCATTTAACGCCTCCATCTTTATGCAGCAACTGTGTCTGGGATTGCCTAGCTGAGGGCAGGACAAGCTTGAAGTGAAACAACAAATTCTGATTCTGAACAAATAGGTCATAGTACTGACAGCTTCAAAGACATTTTGCAAAGAGCTCAGTATTATTGTTCCTGCCTATTCATTTTAAGACATATTGAAGAATTAATAAAAAGGAATTGCTTTTGAAAACAAAAAAAAATAAACTATATGTAGATGTAACAACAAGTTAGATTGTTGGGAATCCTTTCAGAGACAACAGGAAGTAAAATCGCTGGGAAACAAGAATTTTAAAAACACGGCAGAGGAGAATTTTGGAGTTGATATCATCTGCCTTCCATGTTTGCTTCGTGTATAAGGCAAAGCAAAATAGTCTTTATCTAGTTGGGGGAAAAAAGAGGAAATGAGCATTTGTCCTGGCTAGGAATCGTGAAATGATTGTATAGGCCATTGAAATACTTTGATAATTTACTTGATACATATTTTTAAAAATTATTTTAATCCCACTGTGGCTAACATACAGTGTTACATTAGTTTCAGGTATGCAGTATAGCAGTCCAACAATTCTACGTTATTCAGTGCTCATCAAGATAATTGTTCTCTTAATTCTGTTTACCTGTTTCACCCATCCCCCACCCGCATCTCCTCTGGTAACCATCAGTTTGTTCTCTATAGTTAAGATTCTGTTTTTTGGTTTGTCTTTTGTTTTTCTTCATTCGTTTTATTTTTTAAATTCTACATATAAGTGAAATCATGCGATCTTTTCCTCTGACTTATTTCACTTCACACACACACACACATCACATCTTTATCCATTCATCTATCGATGGACACTTGAGCTGTTTCCATGATTTGACTAGTATAAATAATATTACAATAACATTGTTATTTATTATAAAGCATTTCCATTGTTACTTATTATAAAACATTTCCTCGAGCCTTTCTTTCCAACCATTTCCCCATGAGCTTTTGTATGTAACAAGGTTTCACTATGAGATACAAAAAGGTAAGAACACAGCATTTCTTGGCCTTACATTTTGGCTCTTGTGTTTAGTGAGTATAGGGGAGGCAATGAAGAAGTGCTCCCTTGATATCTGAAGAGTATTATTTACAGAAGAGGATATTTAGGGTAACAAATTGTTACCCTGGCACTGACAGCCAGATCCCAGGTGATAAAGTTAGTCAAATATTCCTTAACATACACATACACATATGTGCTCACATATATATGTGTATTTGTTTATGATGTGCAGGGTAACTTGCATAAAGTGTTAAGAACCAGGGCAGGTTTCAAAGATTACAAGTCTTAGCAGTCAACAAAAATTCCTAGATCCCTTTTGATATAAAGTTCTGTTCAATATATAGTAGATTTTGCTGTTTTTATTCTAATGCATGCCTTTATCATTTGCCCTTAATACATTGTATTTTAATATTTGATACCAGTTCTTCCCAACTGAGATGAATTTTATGAACTCTGAGTTTTAATATATATCTTAGCATTGTGAATTTCACACAAACTTTATAAGCATTTCTTCTTGGTTTTTAAATATCAGGCAAAATGCTCAAAAAGGATGTTTGCATTTACTATTCAAGAAGCCATTCAGGGGGCACCTGGGTGGCTCAGTGGATTAAAGCCTCTGCCTTCGGCTCAGGTCATGATCCCAGGGTCTGGGATCGGGCCCCGCATCGGGCTCTCTGCTCAGCGGGGAGCCTACTTCCTCCTCTCTCTCTGCCTGCTTCTCTGCCTACTTGTGATCTCTGTCTGTCAAATAAATAAATAAATAATAAAATCTTAAAAAAAAAAAAAGAAGAAGAAGAAGAAGCCATTTAGTTTATACAGGTTGTCTGTGTGGTAAGATTTTATGAATCTTAAAACATACACACACACACACACACACACACACACACACACACACACACACATTTTTTTCCATGGTTCCTGATACCCACACTTATAAAGCAGTGAAATTACCATGGGGTTTTGTCTTATCTGTAGGGAGGTAGCTAATATCTCTGGAGGCCAAAATGCAGGAATGAAAAAGGCAGATAGAGTCTCAAAATCAAGGGTGGAAGGGCTCCTTTACCAAGTAATCTTAAAAGTAAGCCATTCTTAAGTGTTAATATGAAAAGAATACTGTCTTTTTGCAGCAAGGCATTGAACTAATTACCCTTGACCTGCCTTTGAGTCACTTTCTGTGATTTTTATGAGATGCTTAGGTCCGTATTTATTGTTTGAAGCAATGCATTAATGCTAGCCAAATATTATTTTAGTGGCGGAATAAAAAGCAAGCTGACAACTTTATTTCCCCCATTATTTCTTTGCTGCATCACTCTGGATAAACTGTTCATGCTGATTAACATTGGACTAGTCATATATACTCTTGGACTCACAAAATTTTGAAGTAGAGAGAAAAGCTTGGAGATAATTTAATTTCTTTGTTTTAGCAGCAGAGAATGTTCTCATGCAGCTTTCAGTTAACACAGAAGCTCAGTATTCATGGTTGGTCAACAAGGTGTTCTTTTCCTTGAAGGGATTACAGATTTGGAGAGTAACATCACAACCATACCCTCCCTAGTAACAACTGAAGGAATTCCGAAGAATTTGAAAATAGGGATTCCATTTAATCTTCTAAGTTTTCAGACTAAGAAACAGAAGTCAAGAAAAATTCTGTTAATTGCTCCTTGTCCTTATCGTCCTACAATAGAACCAGAGTCAGGAACCAGCGTTCTAAATGTTCTTGCTATCATACAGTGGTTTTCGCAAGTCATCCTGTAAATAGTCTCCCTTCAGTAAATTTGAGGTAGAAAACCTTACATGGCTCTTTCCTCTATATAATTTCCCTTGAGAGTTGGTGTATTCTTGTCACTGGCAACAAGTTCCTCTAAAGTTTTTCTAAGCCCCAGTGGAGAAGTAGGATTTAAAAAAAAAAAAGAGGATAAATGTGTTTATCATATTATCATATGTACCATTTATGCAAGCTCTTAGAATTTCCAGTGAGTTCTACTATTTAAAACTATGGTGGTAAGTCCTTCCAGAAAGAAGATCAATTTTCAGTTATTTTTTTAATCATTAGAATATTTTAGCAAGGGAAGAAGATATATCCATATATCTATGACTACTGTAATGTCTTAGAATATTTGCTTCCAGAGTCTTTTAAACGAAATGTTTTGGGAAAAAAAAAAACTACTGTATAAATTTTGTGAAAATAATCCATCTGAATTAAAAATCTTCCCATGTCTTAGTATCCCATACCTCCTTCTATGTACATGAGTAGTTGAATGGTTAGGTAGAAATACATTTATGACAGTGTCTTGCAGCTGTAAGGACTGTTTTTTGACTTTGTAAATTCATGTTTTATTTAAGGGCAGAGCAGATTAAATTCCTACCATGAAGGCAAGAATGCCTCCACAGCAGATTAGCATTCTCCCTCATCGCTCATTCCCCACGTCTCGATTTTGGTAGTTACAAAGTTGGGTGTCTCCTGTTCAGGATATAACAATTGAATTCTCTTTAGTAATCTTATTTTCATTCTGTTTACTTTATTTCTGTATAGAGATATTGTCAATATATCTTCACCATATCATCAATATATAGAGATACTGTCAATATATCTTCTGTATAGAGATATTGTCAATATATCATCACATTCTTCAGGATGTCTAACTTTTTATCTTGATGATACTTTAATTGCCTGGATTTTGTTGTCAGACTTACTTTAGAAAGTGTTATTTTTTTTTTTTTTTTTTTTTTTTTTTT